>NC_034411.1:55162227-55297800 GCF_002078875.1 Numida meleagris
AATGATAAATATGCTATAGCTGAGGATTCAGTAGCTTTTTCTGGTGGTGTGCTGGATTGCATTTTTAATCATTTAGCTGCAAATTAAGCATTACCTAGGTATGGGTGGCAGGGCTGGAACACCTGCTACTTCAAGGGTTGAATTACTTCTGATAGCAATGTCATGATTCAGAGAAAGGCAGAGGCTCTTAACTCTAGCTGATTTCAGGTGCTCCTATCTCTTGCAGATTGGTTTCAGGCTCAGTAAGAACCCAGAGCTGCTCCTTCTCTTGGGGATAGCATGTTAACCTGCATTGTGTGTGTTTCTACTCATAAACGAAGAAGGCAATTGTTTGTACTCTGCTTTGGCTAGGCCAAGGTCTTTTGCTGATCATGTTGTGTGTGCGCTGTTCAAAAATCTGCTTTCTTGAGGAAACAAATCAAAAATAGTGCTGGTTTCAACAATGAGTAGCAGCCATGTGTGTTTGTACCATGTTGCCGAGTGGTCCTCTTGCAGTTTACACTGTCAGTGGAAATTCTTAACTGAATACTAAGTACATTTCTTGCTGAACTTTTCCTGATAAAAGTAATCACTGCCTCCTGATGTGTTAAAGCACTTTTATAGGAGTAGTGGTTTTTGAATCATAGTCTAGTTTACTTTTTTCAGTTGAAAGTGAGGCAAAGGCAAAAACCAAAGTTCGCTTTGAGGAAATCTTCAGACGTCATGCTGGCCTAACAGAGGAAAAGAAATCAAGGAAAAAGAAGCTCCACTCTCAAGAGAATATTGTGGTAAGTTTGAATGGATCCAAGTTTTGTTTAGCTGCCTTCCTTAATGGAAAAAGACCAGAGAAATGTACTGCAGAAAGAAAATGTGCAGAAATACAGTTTACACTTCGAATGAAATGCTTGCATGTGTTTTGGTTTTGATAAGGGTTTTATTTATTGTTTATGTACCAGAAGTTAATCCTTTTATATTAGCGGCATGTCAAAATTATTTGGTACGTAACTTTGGAAAAGAATAAGTGGTATATGAAGGCATGCACTCATTTGAAGTCTGTCATACTTTTTTCCCATTACATTTTTTTTAAAAAAAATTGTTACAGTTTTCAAATTCACTATTGACTTCAGTAGGAATTTGAATGATAAAATAATGTAGGATTGTAGCCATAACAGTATTTGGTTTTGAGAGTAATACAGGTGTGTAATACATCTGTGAATTGAGAACTAATGAGAATTTAGATCATCATCAATTTCATTCCCCAAAGTTACTGACAAAGGAATTTACAAACAGTATTTAGTGACACTTGAAATGTTGTTTTCATTTTGTTCTCCATAATCAACATATTTCTGCATGTGCTGAGCTATGTTTCTTTACATGTGTCATTACATGTCTACTTAAGCAGTACACCCATTTTAAAGATGGTGCCTTAGCTTATAACTTGCAGATTACGAATGCTTCTGTCAATATGATTGCATGGTTAGATGGCTTTTTTGTTTGTGGCATATCTCTCATTAAAACAACCTGAAAAATTCCTGAGTTCATATCGTAGCATTTTTCCTGAAGAGAAGCATAGTGTTTGAGTCCTATGTAATCCCAGCTATTGATGTTTGGAATTTCCAAGGGAAAAAATTTGCTTAAAAGGCAACTGTAACTGTACTAAATATTATTATAGATAAAGCTTAATGTTTTCCTGCAGAAATATAATTTTGTCTTTTGACTGACCATCTGAAGCTAGAATTTCTATGGATGTGTATATATGTACTTTGTTAGCCTTGGAGCGTATAGTAAATAGTCAATAGTATATACAGAGAATCAGTGTGATGTTTAAAATATAAAGAAGTCTCTTGCTTTGCTGGCATGTGTAACTACGAGAGTAAATTATTCTGTTTTTAGGTTCACTTCAGTAGCAAAGAGGGGAAACACAGATGGGCTGCAAGCATCTGTGCTAAGATGTTTTGTATTACAGGTTTTGAAACATAGGATCCAAACATTGCCACAGTTACATGCACCTAGTGACAGCTTAAGAAATTGTGTCAAAACGTCCTTCTGAATATCTCAGCCAGACTTGCATTTTGAACAGTGCCTCTTGATTGCTTGTATAGTCCCTGATGCAATCAGAGGCAAGTTTTAACTATGGCCCTGTTCTAAGGGTTATCAAGTGAAGATTGCAAAGCACAGTAGTGCCCTTCTGAAGACTGTTCCATATGGAAAAGGAAAAAGAAATGCACACAGTGGATGAAGGTTCATTCTACAGTGAAGCTCAGCGTGTTACTGGCTATCAAATTACTTATGCCCCAGTCACAGCTAACAACTCCAAACCAGCAGTTTCTGAAAGAAGACTTCTGCAAAAGCAATGCTAAAAAGCCTGCAAACGAAATAATGCAGAAATCTTTTGCAGCCCAAATGTAATATATAAATTTTCTGACCCTGACAGGAGTCAGGGTTGGGAGTAGATGATCTTTAAGGTCTTTGAGCACATAATAGTGCGTTCACATGCAACTGTATACTGCTCACATGAAAATCTTAAGCTTACTATGGTTTTTCAATTGGTTTTCATTTCAAATGGTTCTGATGTAAAAATGCTGCTGTTTTGGAGTTATCTAGAAATGTTTGAAGTAGAATCATGCTGAACGGAAACAAAAGCTAATACAAATAAAGAAGCATTTTTAGTATTAGTGTGGAACCTAACTTTATGGTTTGGGTGAATTTAAACCAATCAAAACACTAAAAAAAAAATTGAGAATAACATGTATTGAAACCTTGCACTGACAGTTTTGAATATTTCCTTAAAGTCTGTCAAAGATGTAAGAGCTGAGGTCGATATTTTCCATGCTTCATTTAGGTAGGAATTTCTGTAAATGCTTCACCGAATACCTTTCATTTCTTTGTGAGAAATAAATGTTTGTGAGGAAGCAAGAGAAGGAGGTGAAGAGATTTGTCTCGTTCTCTTCCAGTTTTGCTTAGTCCATATAACAACTGTACAGAGTTTCGGATGTCTTGAAGTAATGTGAAATTCATCAGTGATGTTTGTGCCACGTACTTGCCATAAATGGTTTCCCAGGTTTGATCAGAAATGGGTCATGGCTGAGAGCATGTTTCCACTGGAAATGGTCCATGCTGCTGCTTCTGTCCTTACTGAACCTAGCCTTTCTTAAAGTAATAAAACCTTTTCCTTCATAGTATACTGTTTCCTTGAGACCTGAGTGTGGTACTGCAGGAGGTTGCTGTGATTTTAAATGTCAGAACTGATGGTAAAGAGATTGCTTGCCTCCTGCATTCTGTGTTGCCCACTGGCTGGACAGAAAGGAAGCAGCCTGATTGGAAGAGGAGAAGCCATGACAGTAGGGCAGGATGAGTTTGAAGTCACAGCTGATAGGAATGAAGAGATGGTAATGCGAATGGATATAGATGTCAGCTGTGGCCAGTGAAAGGTCTGCTTTGCCACTTAGTAGCTAGAGGTGCAGTGGTTATGAAGCCTCAAGGCAGGGCTGAAAAAGCAAGTAGTTCAGACACAGTCAGGAAAGAAATTTGCTAGTAACCCTTCCAAGGCTAACAGTCGCCATACTTATTTTTTCCCCAGTTGTACCTCTTGTTACAAGTTATTAGAATGAGCTAAACCTCAGACCTAGCAGTGATTTAATACATCTAAGGTATTAAATCCAAGCAAGGCTTTAATACATCTATGTCAGTATAGATTTTGTGGTAGAAAAGAGGATATATAATTAAAAAAAAAAAGTCTATGAATTTTTCTACCAGGTGACAAACAAGACTTTGAGGCAGGAAATTCTTTCCTAGACTGCAGCCTAACCAGCTGATAATGTCGAGATGAGCGCACACTGATAACTAAGGCATATATTCAAGACAGGACTGCATTATGTGTGTCCATTTCAGGCTTTTTATTTACTACCTAGCTGCAAGTAAAATCAGTGGCCAGCTCAGTGCTTCAGTGAGTTGTCAAATGACTGTTCTTAACTCTTTTAGGGTCTGTCAGTATTACGGAAGGTGTACAGTTGCCTCTGTAATGCTTGATATCATAGGCAAAACCAGTTCATGTGTTTCCAGATTCCACACACACACATTTGATAAGTCTTTTTAAAAGAATAGACTACTGGGTGTCAGCTCTGGAGCACAGGTGGCAAGTGAGAAGTACCTGAGCTTGGCTTGTGTGTTACCCAGCCTGCATTTGTTTGTCTGTGCACCACCTCCCTCCTGTCAAATCAGCAGCACAAGCAGGCTTGTTCTCAGGGCAGGTGGCTTCCTCTGCCCAGTTATCCTAATGTGGCAGTCCTGAAAAAAAGCCAGTTCTGTGCTTGTTCTGTGCTTTAGGTGGGGGAGGTCAGGTTCAGACATGCTGGAGTTTGTCCAGAGCTATGACTGTCCTCTGAGCTGCTTTTCTGGATGAGATGCTTTTTCTAACTTGGATCAAGTGTGTTATACGTAGACATTTGCTATTAGCTGATCTCCTGTGGTTCTGCATTTCAAATGGATGATCTCTATACCAGTGTCCTCTCATCTGTCCAGCACCTAGTCTGATGCAAGTATTATTTTAATTACTTTTTCTAATTAAATAGTATGTGTAGCAAACATAGCCTGAGTTAAGATTACACAGGCTATGCGTTTCTTGTGTTTCAAGAGCTGTCCTGAAACAGCTTTGTGCTGCCTGCAGTATTTTCTTAATGTTCTTGGAATTTGCTAGTTTGTGATTGTTTTTTATCTCATTATGAGGATATTCTGCTTTTTGTTTGTTGATGTCTTTTTCCTGTAAATATAATGAAGTGACATACTGCATTTTAGTAGACCTAGACCTGTTTGTAGGCCTATTAAATAACAGGTTCTAGTTAATACTTCCTGCAGGATTTTGCAAAATCCAGGTTTCTCTTAGGAAAGGACTCTTGCACACCAGTGTTATTTTAGAAACAATCGAACAGATCAGGTAATAGGTTTTTGTTTTTTTTTTTTCTTTGGGTTTTCTCAAAGAATTCTTTTTGCAATACAGTTTGGCACTGGTATGTAGCCAAGAACCACACAGCCTGTCTCCTCCTCAACAGAAGGAGGAAAAAGATAATATGAAAAAGGAGCTCATGGGATGAGATAAGGACAAGGAGATCTTTCACAAATGACTGTCACAGGTAAAATGGACTCGGTTTGGAAGATTAATTTGTTGCCTGCTGATAACAGACTAGAGTAGTGAGAACTAAATGCAAGCTAAAAAGATGTCTTCCATCCACTCTTATCTACCTCCTTCCACCAAGTGGTACAAGGGAACAGGAATGGAGGCTGTGGTCCGTCCATAATGCTCCGTCTCTGCTGTTCCTTCATGGTCACTCTGCCTCTGCTCCAGTGTGGGGTCCTTTCCATGGGATGCCGTCCCTCCTGAACCAGTCCTGTGTGAGTTTCCCACAGGCTGCAGCTCTCCAAGCACTGTTCCAACATGGCTCTGTACTATGGGGCCCACCCTCCAGGCACTATTCTAGCATGGGTCCCCATGGGCAGCAGCTCCCCCAGCCCTCCTGCTCCACTGTGCCCCCCTCTCCATGGGCTGCAGCTCCAGCCCAGGCTGCTCCTGTGGGGCTCCATGGGCTGTGCCTCCTTCAGGCCCCATCCACTGCTGCACCACGGACTCCTCAATGGCTGCATGTGGACATCTGCTCTGCGCAGTGCCCACGGGCTGCAGGGAGACAGCCTGTTCCTTTGTGGGCCTCTCCTGGGCTGCAGGGAGCTGCTGTTCTGCACCTGGAGCATCTCCTGCCCTCCTCCTGCACTTACCTTGGGGGCTGCAGGGCTGTTTCTCTCGCATTTCTCACTCCTGTTTCCCAGCTGCTGTTGCACAATGCTTTTACCTTTTTTTAAATCTACTCTCACAGAAGCACAGCCAGCATCACTCATGGCTGAGCTGTGGCAGCAGTGAGTCTGTTGGAGCAGCTGGATCTGGCTGTGATCTGACATGGGGCGTGGCTGGGCTCTGCTCACAGAGGCCACCCCTGCAGCCGCCCTGCTACCAACGTTTTGCCATGGAAGCTCAGTACAAGGCTTAATGGAGTAATGATTTATCAAAGGCTTACAATCAGCATGACCTTAGTAATAGTACCTGTTCTGTCTTAGCAATGGCTGGAGTGCTCTAACATATATATTCCTTATACTCTGCAGTTAAAGCCTATCTGTGGAGATCTAGATAATGCTTTCTAATAGACTATCTACCTCCTTATTTTACTTAGTTTTTACAAGGTTTTAGTGATATTTCAAAGCGTTTTCAAAGCATTAATTATATTTTGTGTTATCTATATGTGCATCCTCTTAAATCATTGACTTATGAATAAAGAGGATGTTACCGGTATAAGCAAGAAAAAGATGAAGGTACAAGACAGCCTTTTTCATGATTTCATATTGAGATAATTTAAACTGTTTTTAGACATGGGGAGCTGAAAATAAATATATCTACTGAAAAGGTATGTGAATGAGTTTAGATTTTTCTGATGTTTTTGATAAGTATACTTAATGTTAAATTCCTGACACTTTTTTTTTAATTGTATTTACTAGGATAGTTTTGTTTAATATATAGAGTGAGGAATTCTAGTTAGTGCACTTAAAAACTCAGCAAATAAAAGGTTTTCATGCAGACTCTTAAATTGTTCTGTGGCTTCTTTCATGTACATTCTTTGTGTTTTAAAGTCAATTAGTAATGTTTCATATGGAAACTCAGGAGAATTTTATTTAAGAAAAAAGAGTAGATGAACCACAGTGACTTTATAGAAGCTGCACTTAGAAACAGCAGTCTGTTGAGCTTCCTAGAGATCTGGTCTTCAGTTGCTTGCTGTGTTTTTTATTGTAATTTCAGTGTCAAACTTTGGCAACTAACTTGCAGTGAAAAATACTCCAAAGAGCTGAGCCTGAAGCTTGTCTCTAACTTGCATTTTAAATAGATGAAAATGTTTGTTTTCATGCTGTTTGCTGTTCTCAAGTCTGTCATAGTGTAAAGCATTGGTGGATACTTACGGAGTGGACTTGCTAGTTTCTTTTTTGCTAGATATACATGAGTCATTTGAAAACATAGTAAAACTATACTGAAGGTGAAGTGCCCAAATACAAATATATATTTTTTTCCTGTGAGAATTATCTGTTGCTTTTCAGCCTGCCATTTGTTAATTTTAAACATGAAAACTATTGGATCCTTGATTTTGCTTTGTGTGATGTTAAAGAAATAACACAAAGTAGTATGTTCATCCTTAGAACATAATTTTATTACGAGTGTATTTTATATTCTTTTCATTTATAGCTTGACACTTTCAGAAGTAATATTGATCTAACTAAAGAAAGTGGGAATGATGAAGCAATTATAAACAACACATACAATCCTGAAGAAGAGAGTCCCCGATTTACAAAAAATAAACTCAGAGAGAAAACATCAATTGCAGAGAAAATAAATAATGATGTTATTAGTGGAGAGGCGAACAAGCAAACAAAGTCTAACAAGAAGAAAAAGAAATCATTGTCACAAGAACAATTTAATGAGGAGGACAATTTATATGAAGTTAAATTGGAGAGTTCTGAAAAAAAGATTAATGATTTTCCAAGGAAAAAGACAAAAAGTAAATCACAAACAGATGTACCTCATCAAGAAGGTGATGGAAAGATTAAAAGTTCCTTCACAGAAGTGAGAAATGCAACTGAATTAGAAGAGGAAGAAGAGCTAATTCAAGCCTATCAGTTGCATGTGGCTGAGAATGAGGTAAATGCAATTAAAAAGAAAATAAGAATGAAACTTAAAGAACAGATGTCTGAATTTACCTCTACTGATCAGAGCCATGAAGTTGCATTGAGTGATGAAGTGGGCAAAAAGCAGAAAAAGAAGAAAGAAGTTGCAGTTGTATGTGAAGCTGAAACAAGGTATTGTGATAAGTATACCATTTCTGTATGAATCTTAAGCAGTGTTTTTCATATTAAAATAGTCTATCAGAGACCTTTTGTATTTGTATTTTAAGTGATGAACTAACTGGATAATTCTGTTATGAAATGAATGTTGCAGAACAGTGTTTCAGAATGGTGTTGATATCAATATTAAACTTACAGACTCTGTATCTTCCATACACTTTTTCCATATGCAATAGAATGCAATTGCTGATGGTAATCCATTACATTGCAGTGCAATGTCCCTTTCCGACCTACAGCATCATCCAGCAGAAGGTAACAATGAAAATCATTTACTGGAAAGAGAATTTGTATCAGAAGGACAGAACCTGGAGGAAAGCATGGAAAAACAGAAACCTAAAGCAAAGATGGTTAAAAAGAAAACCAAAAAAGGTCTGCCAGCAAAATGAACGGTGTGCTGCTCTATCCAAACCACTTCGTCGTTGTTTTTTTTGTTGTTTGTTATCTAAATATTTTGCCACCAGTACTATCACAACAGTGACTGAGACTGGAATTGAAGTTACGTTCTTTAATTAGTTGTATTTTTTTTGCTTCCAATTCTAACACTCAATTTTAAGGAAGTTAATTTGGTGTATCTATATATAATCTTGAGAATTCATTTACTGGAGTTAGTTTTAAAATTGTGAAGTTGTCAAGTGTATTTTAAAAATAATATAATATTTTATATATATACACACCAGCTTTACGGATTATTTACTTGCATATTCTAATTACCCTTTTATTTAATCACATCTTACTTTAGAAATGGTGTATCATTACTGTTTTAACATGTTGCTCTGTTCAAATATAAGAAATACTTTTTCAGGCAGCACATAGTCATATTGGAGAATTAATTTCCTCAAATACTGCAGAGTCCAAAATAGGAAGCTATTCTTTCAAAAAGGGCATTACAGAACTTCATGAGGAGTAGGTCTTTTGTTAACTAACATGGCAGTCTCACTGTAAATTCTAAATTGGGATGTTATTTAGCCAGTGTTTGATAGATTCAGGGAAAATGCACTAGAGAAAGCATCAGCTTATATCATTTTTTTTTTAAATAAAATAATAATCTGTATCCTAGGGCAGGATAGTAAACTATATTAATTTTAAGTAATTGTGGCAGAGAAGAGCTTATGTCAATCAAGAGAAAGACCTTTGCTCTTAAATATTTTTTTAATAGAAATAGTTTACATGCATTTATGTGTATTGTATGCATTCAACCATGTTTAAAATGCTGCAAATTTTATGATTTTAATCTAGCCTAGTACAAAAAGAACATATGAAGTGCTATTACTTTACTATTGAATGCTAAGAGAATATCAAGTATTTTTACTTGTTAAACTGTCACATGGTAGTCTCTGGGTTTTGAGTTTTTTTGTTTGTTTTGTCACTGTTTCTAGAAAATAACGCAGGAGTTACTGCAGAAAATGATGAGGAAATGAGGACTTCAGAAATTTCAACTCAGTCTAAATTTGTTTTTGATGATGATCTTGTGTTGGGAATTTATATCCATCGATCTGATCGACTTAAAACTGATCTGGTATCTCATCCTGTAGTTAAAATCCATATTGTTGATCAGAAAAGTGGCTTATATGTCAAGAAGGATCATAGGTGACTTTTTCTTTTTTAGTAAACTATTTCTATTGTCTGTGATTGTTACAAATCCATTTTCTAGGGATAAAAAATATATATGTAATTTGAAAATAATGCTGAATTTGAAGCTTGCAAGGTCTTTTGGCAGCTTCTACATCTCTGATAATGCATATTAATGCCTACAGTAAATTAGAGTGATGTTCTTTCCTTTTTGACTCTTTCAAATACTTTATGCTACCTTTTTATTGCTCTTAAGGTCTGCGTAGTTAAAGCACTGTTTATTCTGTCTTCTTTCTTGAGAGAAAATTTCTCAAATTTTCTTGGTTCAGATGCCAAGATTAGAATAAGTAAGCAAAACTCTTGGGGCATAAGCAGCATTTCCCTTTTCATGTCCATAAAAGAACTTCTAAAATCTTGAAGTGAAGTTTAGTTCTTCACACTTTTTTAATCGCTTTCGTTATTTCGTTTCACTGTCATTATCCATAATTTTCCTGAAAACCAAATTCTGATACTTTTTATGCCATAGATACTAACAAAATCATTATGCATGAATTTGGTCACAGTAGCATGACTGTTAGAATTTTGAAGTTCACTGTGCCACATCGCTATGTACATTGCCAATTGCTTTAAACTTTGTGTGTTTTTTGATTTTTTTTTTCTAAAATCAAATACATGTTATCATGTATGTTTTTTTGCTTTCATTAATTGAAGGTACTGTTTTGTTTGAGTTCTTCTTTTAAAGACATTATAACAATTGTAACTTTTTGGAAATTTTTAAACAGTGAGAGGAAAGTTGTATCTTACTACGAGGAAGAGCAAATAGACCATATTCTTCCTATTATGACGCAGCCATATGACTTCAGACTGTTTAAATCAGCGGTTCCAGAATGGGAGGAACAAGTCATATTTAATGAGCACTTTAATTATTTTATTCAAAATACTGAAGAAAGTCCTCGAGTAATTCTATTTTTTGAGGTAAGATTAAAAATCTCAAAGTTTTGATAGTTATGATTTTGTAAAGTTTGTGTTTATTCAAGAGTATATATATGACTTGTTCAAGTGTTTTATTTCAGTTATATTGAATTACTAGACAAGCTTTAATACACAGAATTAAGTGGAGATCTCAAAAAGTAGTATTGATGATTGATACCATTTATTTATAAGCCCCCAAAAAAACCAACCCTGATCTGTAGGAAGTAAGAAGAGTCAAGCTTTCTTATGAACTCGGCTAACAAACTCAGTGTAAAGACTCATTAAGATCACTCCAGATCAGGAGGGATGACACTACATAAAAAAGATAATGCTTTATTTTCCACATTCATCATAGAATCATAGAGTGGCTTGAGTTGGGAAGAATGTTAAATTTTCAATCCCCTCTGCTGTGGTCAGGGTTGCCGTCCGCTAAATCAGGTTGCCTAGGGTCCCATCCAACCTGGCCTTGAACAACTTCAGGGATGGGGGCATCCACAGCTTCTCTGGGCAACCTGTGCCACTGCCTCACCATCCTCTCAGTAAAGTATTTCTGTCTAACTATCAGACTGTGTAAAAAGTTGCCTTTTTTTTTTTTTTATAAGCCCCCTTTAAGTACAAGAAGGCCGCAGGGAGGTCTTCCCAGAGTACCTTCTCCTGAATGAGCCCACGTCCCTCAGCCTTTCTTCACAGGTGAGGTACGCCAGCCCTCTGATCTTTTTCATGGCCCTCGTGGGCTGAAGTGCACACTGCGGCTCATGTCCAGCTTTTCGTCCACTGGAACCCCCAAATCCCTCTCTGCAGGGCTACTCTCAATGAGTTCTCCCAGCCTGTCCACGTATCTGGGATGGCAATTCTTGAAATATGAAAAGAAGCTTAAGTACTGGAAACTCAAAAACAGAGTCTGTTTGCTTGCAGCAGCACATGTTTTCCATTGTACCAATGAACAAGCTGTTGCCTTGTTTTTTGTTAACGTTTTGGAAATGGTAGAGTATGTTTTTAACATAATTTTCTGCTTAAGTACTTCAGTAATTGTTAAGAGTGTATATTAAGAGAGATTCTGCAGTATTTAACTGAAATCAGAATGCTAACACAATATTTTTTTATTATATTTCAAATACATTGTATATACAGTATCACCATATGTTTATTTTCTGTGATACTCATGAATAAACACATCTCTAGAATTAAGAGTCTCACTTAGCACAAATGTAACTGAAGTTGAGAGTAAAGATTCTTCATGGGACTTGTGTTGATGGAACCAAAAGTATGGCTGCACCAAAAGACTGCTGTTAAAGCAGCTTGGTTTTTGAAGTATAACTTAAAAAAGAAAATTATTTTAAGTTTTTGTACATTTGATAAACTTACAGGAGTTGCTATATATGAGAAGATTCTAGTCTGACAAGAAAAATGGAGAATCTCATGGGCGTAACTGAAAGTTAGGAAGGCAAATTAGCTTTTTGACTGATCTTTTCCAGTTAGATTAATTTACAGCTTGTTTTGCCTATTAGGATTTATTATATATATGTATTATTTGTGAACTGTAAGATTTATGAAAATTACACATGAACTTTTTCCTTTTTGATTGAGAAAGAAGGGGAAAAAAGCAACCTGATCTTAAAAATTCTTTTCTTAAAACAGATCATAAATAGTCATCATGAAAATGCAAAAGGTTCTTTTACTTCCAATTGTGTACATGTGTGGAAGAAGTGCTTTTTTTGTAATTGTCTAAAACTGAAATCTGTTTAATAGATCACATCTAGTGTATTTTCAGCTGTATTTTTTTTCTTGCCATGAAATATATATTCATTAGAAGTACAGTTATATTCCTACTAATGCTTGCAGATCCTTGATTTTCTCAGTATGGATGAAGTGAGAGTCAACTCTGATGCACAAATTCAGGAATGTGGTTTCCGAAAAATCTGTTGGGCTTTTCTAAAGGTACTGTAAATATTTAAAGGAAGGAAATATTAGTAACCTTTTTTATTATCTAAAATAACTACTAAGTGGTAAAATACTTCTCAGTATTTCCAGGCAATGGAGATGAGAAACAAATACTTTCTTGCTTGGCTGTTCACTCCCTTCCCTCTCTCTTCTCTATATCAAATTCACAGGAAATTCAGTAAAGAATAAATATTTTTTCAAAAAGGTATAAGATGTGGAATAATTTGTTGTTTGTTTGTTCATCAAGAATAAAAAGAGATTGTCAAGGAAAGGACAAATTTGCTATTTTCAGTTGACCAGTCTTTGGAAAGACTCCCTGGCTTGATAATAAAATGACTGCCATTTCTAATTGCAGAGCTTGAGATGGTGCAGCAATGAGATATAAGTGCATGACATTCCAGCTCTTACTTTTAGTATTAACTTGCCTTAGGATTGTTCATGTTCACCTGCACCTGTGGATGATAAGACTTTCACAGCCATTAAGCAGTCCATAACATGAGACATACAGAAGATAAATGAACTGCAAGCTGACAGGAAAGCACAGGGACCTCCATGTCATTCTCTAATGATTCTCTTCTCATCTCTTCCCAAGATAATTCTACAAGAATTGGGGGTCTAGAATCCCCTGTCTGGGTGTATAAATGGTGAGAGCTGTGCTCCTGAACAAATGGAAGGATGCATTTCAAGCTGAGAAATACAAATAAAACTATGACCTGTTCTTCATTACTGTTGCATCTCTCTGCATTATCCTTTCATGTATGTAGAAGTGTCTGGGTAAACGATGATCATTGTTAATGGCAGTAGGTACACAAAATGAAAAACATAAGCATTTATTTCTGACTTGTTCTGACAGCATAAATGTTGAGAGAGGAATAGCAATTTACTTTTCAACTCCAATTAAATCAATTCCCTCTGAAGTTTGAAAAGTTACTGTTTTACTGTATCTTCTGCTCTCAGAAGACTTACCTTATTGGTCAGTCTTACCAATGCCCTGTGCTGTAGAATTCGAACTTACGTGGATGAGGAGGCAGATTTGGAAGAGGTTCTTCATGGATTTACAGTCATTAAGGATTTGGGTGATTCCAGCAAATGGTAACTTAAAAAAAAAAAAGCGAGACTTCAGAAGTCTTCCCACCTGTAGGATGTTACTGTTGTGCACGTGAAGTATACTGGAGAACTAGACTACCATCTAAGCTTTAATCTTATTGATTTGATTATGGGGGTGTTTAATTATTTCATTACCACTTTTAGGAATATTAATCTTCCCCAGTGGAAAGTGGATTTCAGAATTTATACTATAGCTGTTTATCATATTAGAAATAATCAGAGATTTTTATTAGTTTTGTGTTAACATTCAACACTTATTTAAATCACTTTTACAGCTTGTTGGTGCAAATGGAGTTCTAAATGTTGATGGAAAACTCCGTCTGCAATTGTATTACCCACCTTCAAAGACCAGGTCACATTCAGATGTTGTTGAAGTTTTTGATTGGTGGGCAAAATGTCCTAGAAATCGTTACCCAGCAACTTTATATGTTACTGTAAGAGGCATAAAACTGCCAGATCATGTAAGTTAAATTTTATATTTACTGATACTAAGCTCCTACAGAAAAATCTGAGTAAATAGCTACAGTGTGTCATGTGTATGCATGTATATAAAAGCTGTGCTTGTGTGTAGGATATAAAATAACTAGTATGGAACTAGCTATAATAAGAACTTTGCTTCTTAAGATATGTGTTCCAAACTCAGTGCTTTCTAGCTGTCTTTGGAAAAATAGATGTTTTCTCCTGTTTGCAGCATTGCATGTTCTGCCATTGACAGAAAACATTCAGGGTACTTTCTGGAAAACAGGTTACTCCTTCTTGTTAGGAGAAATGCTATTTTAAGTCACTGGACTTGTGCAAGTGTGTAACCTCTGTAAATGAGAGGAACAGTAGGTCAATTATGAATTGCTTTAAATGATTTTTTTTTGTTATTTGAATCTCATGTATGAGACTCTTTGAAGTCTCTTCATTTTTTGGCTGTAAAAAACAATGTGCTTGAAGTTAAAAGTACTTTTAAATCTTTTTAGATATGACACCCTTTATTTTATGAACTTTTTCTCTAATAATTTTTTTTTTTGCCTTAAGGTTGCCCCTTCTTTCCGTTCTATGCTGGCTGTTCAAGAGGAACAAGGTAGTGCAACACTGTGTGAGCTCCATGGGGAAGGATCTAAAAAATCATGTGAAGTCAGTTCTCTAGAGGAGAAAAAAGAGCAGCTAAAGTGGTCGAGGCTCCCTGGACAGGTGAAGTGTTGTTTTTTTCTTTAAAAAGGAAAATGAAGAGTTCTACTACCTCTTGCTAGCTTTATCTGTATGATGTGTTATGAAGCAAGTCATTCATTAAAACATTAAAAAGAACAAAACAGTGCAACAACTAAAAGCTCAAAACACAAAGATCTTTCAGAAGTAGTAGAGAAGGCACAGCTTCCGAATGTAGTTCACTTGACTCTTTGGGGAAAAAATGGTTGGATGTTTTTATCTCCAGAATTCTCTAGGAATCTGAAAGGCTCTTCAGGTACTGAAAGTAAGTTAGGAAGTTAGTTCTGAGGTTTAAGCTAAATTGTACGCAGCCTTTCAAGGAGAACAATTAAATATATCTAAACCTTTCTTTATTTCTCAATAATGTTTGCTAATTATAATGATAAAGAATAGGTGAGGCTGTTTCCCAGTGCAGTTTTTCTTGCTACAAGAAAAACTTTCTCCCTAAAACGTGTATTCATGTTAATGCTAAATACTTTTCCAAAAATTGCTGTTCTGCAAATAAGTGTTTATTCAAAAACAAGAGTAAGAAAATCCTAAGAATATGCAATAACGTAAAAATAAAATCGACAGCTCCTTTATTTTAACTACATCTTTATTACCAGCAGTGATCTGTTTTGTGATATGTTGTCCATAGAAAAAAATTTTCTTAAGGTTAACAGGATGTTTCTCTGAAGAATACTAAAGCCAGTGTTTTTCCAAAAAAAGAATCATTCAAAGTTACTATTTTCTTTGTATACATAAAAAAGATTATTTTACCTTTAAATATAAATTATCTTTAAAATATATATTTTATCTGTCTCTGTAAACGTAGATAGATGACGTTATTTTTCCATAATGCTCTATATAATTATGAACTGAGTTACATATGAAACATTTCTATATGAAGTCTTAACTAAATGAGCTTTAAGTAAAAAGTTTTTTTCTGAGCTGAAATTATTGATTCAACATTGTAATGTTTTATTTCAGAGAAAGATTAAGAAGCGTAAGTACACCTGCTCACATGTGTAGTTTCTACCAAGATGCATTTACCTTTATTCTTGAGTGAAGAATGTGTACTAAATTATTTCATAAGCAGATATATTTGTATATTTTAAGTGCATAGAAATCTGTTCATATGTATTTGTCATTCTTAAAAGTAAATCAAATTTAGGTTAAATAATCAAATAACTACTCTGGATAGTTTAATTTCCCTTAAATTTTGAATTTAGCTTTGGAGAAAAAGCCCATGGATAAAAGAGGAGATATTTTAAGAGACAAAGAAACACTGTAATACCTGTGTAACTTCTTTAAAGTTAAACATTGGAAAAATAATAATAATAGGGAATTAAAATACGGATGAGGAGTGCTGAAGATGATTTGGCAGACCAAACTTTTGTGTGCCTGTAGTTATTTTTCTGAATTCCCGCTGCAACTGTTAAATTACTAAAAGTTTTGCTTAGACTACTTAATGAAACTTGAGTTGCTATCCACAGCTTATAATATGAAGCACAGTCATGGTTAAGTGTATCTTAAAATGAAGGACATTTTAATTTTTTATTTTCTTGAGTTTTAAAGAGTTGCCAGTTGTCTGTAATAGAGGAGCAAAAATGAACATACAAACTAAATGTGGTGTAAGTTATGCAGAAGATCTGTATCTGTTTATAAGGTTGTTTTTTCTTTTAAATTCCCTTCATGTATTAGTGGGTTTTGAAAAATTAGGTAAGACAAGAGCTGAGAAAGTGTTTTAAACATTGTTTAGTTATAAATATTAACTTTGTAATCCCAATTCTTGCCTGAAAAGCTAGGCTTGTCGCATTCCAAACAAACATCTGTTTTCATTGCGAGGTGGAGATATGGGCTGTTTCTGTATTCGTTTCTCTCATGATGGAAGAACACTGGCAGCAGCATGTGCAGGAAGGAATGGCTATCCCATCGCTTGTAAGTTAAAACTGTGGAGTTATTTTTCTATGACTGATGTACTTTATTCTAATGTGGTCCTAATAGTTTAAACCTGGTGGGCCCAGTTTCTGAAGAATTAGGAAGGGTTAAGACATTTGTGACATCTGTGAACCACTAGATGGAAGTATATGCTTGCTGTCCATGCATAACTAGCAGCTTTTTTTTGCTGTTTTCTGAAAATGAGAACATAAAGAAAATTTTCAAACTTGTACTAGCAAACGCTCAGTCTCAGACTAGACTAACCTTTGCACTATATGTGTAGAATTGATTATTAATGCTTACAAAATGTTTATTTTTCTACTTAAACTTTCATCAGTGTTTGAAATTCCTTCTGGACGGTTCCTGAGAGAATTCTATGGTCACCTTAACATAGTGTATGATCTTTGTTGGTCAAAGGATAGTCAACACCTTCTTACTGCATCCTCTGATGGTACTGTCAGGTATGTATGATAAAAATGTTCTGGCAGACAGCTTCAGTAGCGTGGAAGAAAGTGACACAATTCTGTGTATGTGTATTTGAGAGTAAAACTTTCACAAAAGCGGTAGTATCTACAGCCCAGCAAACAAACAAATAAGGCTATATATTTCAAGAGGTCATTGAGAAAGTTAGAATATTCTGTCCTTGGATAAACTGTCATATTGTGAACTCAGCGTTGAAGTTGCAAATTTGTATGTGAGGCAGGAAGTAGAAAATCTGAAATTTGTGAAATGTGTTTAAATTTGCCATTTTGCACATACATGTGTAAATTTTGAGTTTCTGGACATAATGCTAAGTATTGCAACTTAAATTACTGTAATTAGAATTTGACAGTCGTATATTGAAGTCTGAATGTGTACACACTTCCCTCAACAATTAAAAAGTGCACTACCATGCAGTGTTAATGCTAAAATCCTCATCTGTTTGAGGTTTCAAAGCAAAACTCTCAAAACTGTAGAAAACAGGAAAATATGCCTATGACACTGCAAAATTTTATTATGAGCAACTTCATAGGTTTTCATAGACTTTTTTTTATATTCTTCAGATCCCTATCTGTTGATTGTTATGCAATCCAGTAATGATACAGGCAGTTGCATAATTAAAATACCAGAAGAATTGTTAAATGATGTATTGTATGCGTGGAGCTTTTTTGCTTTCCCTCGTCTTTTTCTATGTATGAATAACGTGAAACAAAATGTTCTCTTTTTTCTTTTTTTTTAATTTGGATTCAGATAAAATAAGTTTTTTGATACTATACAAAGTATCAGTTTTAGTTGTTTATATTTACTTGCATGAATGCCAAGAATGTTCCTGAATTCTTGAATTTGTGGCAGCAAGATGAAACTGCAGTAGTCTACCTCCTTTTCTGTGTGCTATGCAGTCATACTATAAGTTATTTCCTGTATTTATTGTCCATTGCCTTAAAAGTGACTCAGTTCAGGACAGGATTTTCTTCTTTTCCCTTAATGTTGGGATTATTTGACCTTTGAAACATATTAGAATTAAAAGATGAGGACGGAAAGGTACCTTGTTATTTTAAAGTCATATCAGTTTATTACCTGGAGCGCAACTCAGAGAGTTCAACAGAAGCCTCAGGGAAAATTGAGAAGCTAAATGAATCCTCTATATAGTGTCTTATACTGGCAATGCTGCCCTTGAGCCTACCTAAGCTTTAATACCTCATTATTTCTGAACAATAAATAAGCTTTTCTGCTGTTAGAGCAAAACTATTTTAAAATATAGGTTTGTGACTTCGTACGTTAAGTTGCAAGTTAATGGATGTGTACTCTTAGGGATTGTAAATTTGTAATGAGCTCACCTCAGAGTGACCTTAGAATTCTTTAGCAGTCACCAGAAACAAAACCTGCAAGAATAGCACTCGAACAATTAAATTCCATGTTGTAACTGTGCACTCTCCACAACGTGTTATTCACCTGTATTTCGTAGTCCATGTACCATTGCGTTTATGAGCTCATCTTAAGAGAAGGCTCAATAGATGCAAAAAACACTTTTTAAGAAAAACTTGATAATACAGCGGTGGATAGTGAAGGATGGGAAATAAGTGCATAGTAAGAACGGAGTTTATATGAAGAAAATGTCTTTTGAGATCATGATCACCATGATATGGTAGATAATTGTTGTTTTTAAAACTTTGTGTTTTTATTTATTAATCCTGAATGTTCCTTTGTGAGTTGTTTTTATTTTTTTCTTTTCCATTAATGATACCCCAATCTTAATAATGTGTTTATAACTCAAGAAAGGAAAAAAATAAAACAACAAACCGTTCCATGAAATACTTTGTGTGTTCTAAAATGTGTAAGATATACATTGAATGAGTAAGTACTCCTGAGTTTACCTGGAAGACAGAGTACTGTGCAAGGTATTAGATGTACCTTAATTCTTGTTTGAAAATAGCATATTAAGGGATTAAATATAGGTGGAACAAATTAGAACGGTGAAAATTTGCTGTTAAGTGTTTGCAAGCATTCAACTTTAGAACCACTAGCGCAAAGGAAGGTATCAGTTATACCTATCTATGTATATGATTTCTTATTCAGTGGATATCGTAACATTCTTTCCTTTTAGAATGTGGAAGATTGAAACACCGGTTGCATCTGCAGTGAAAGTTTTCCCTCATCCTTCATTTGTTTACACTGCAAAGTACCACCCCGTTGCTGACTTTTTGGTGGTGACAGGATGTTATGATGCTGTAATTAGAATTTGGAATGCCAGTGTGAAAGAAATCCATGGGCAACTGCTACAGGAGCTTGATGGTCACAAAAGTTTCATCAACACACTTTGTTTTGATACAGAAGGTATATATGTGGTATTACTTCTTCAAATATTACTCACCTCAGTTGAAGACTAGTTTCAGTGCAACTTGCTTTATTTCCTAGAGGCAATGT
Source organism: Numida meleagris (assembly GCF_002078875.1). NCBI lineage: Eukaryota > Metazoa > Chordata > Aves > Galliformes > Numididae > Numida > Numida meleagris. Next base: position 55,181,743 of record NC_034411.1, read on the forward strand.
GAAATGCTATGATAAAATCATTTTAGTTGTGTTTGTAATTAATATGTTAGTATTGTGTGTTATTTGGAACTACTTTGGACAAACATAAAGGGACATGTAGTTCCTGATGTAATTGAAGAGTAATCAGGAATGGTAAGCATAGAAAATATGAACAAACAACTGTGTAGTCACTCAACGATGATGACTGGGCAAATTTTGATAGCAGTTTAGTTTGTATTGTCCTTATAACTATCTACTATTTGTTAGCTAATGTTTTGTATGTATTGCAGCAAGGCAAAGCAGAAAATCAAGTACAGATACTGCTACTCAGAGGATTCAAATAAAAATACTTATGCAAGTATGCAGGTGAAGGCCTAGTAGTTAGTGTAGAGAGGTAAATGGGGAAAAAAAAACATGTTTCGATAAAGAATTGAAGAATTACATAATCATTTAAGAGCAGAAGCAGGAAGTTTGAAACCAGATTGAGAGAACTCTCAGCATTTGAGAAGATTACATGATCAGAACAGTAACAAAGACAGATGTTCCATATTGATCAAAGTTGTAAACACCAAACAAAGAAAAAATAGGGTAGCAGTAATAAGATTGTGAGAATTTTAATGCTAGACTGAAGTGGAAAAGTGATGACATTTTCCAGTCACTATTAATATAAAATGTGACATAAGAGGGCAGAGATTAGTTGAATGTTGTGAAGAATGTTAACTGGTAGATTAACAGCTGAAATTGGGTGTCATGGGTGTACTAACATAATACTCTGGTTAGTGAGGAGAGTTGAAGACGGGTGAATGAATAACGTACTGGAAAGTATTTGACTGGGTATTAGTGACTTCATTAGTAGTTGTGTGATTCATTTTTTGGAGATTTATTAATAAGTATAGTTACTAAGTAGAGGAAAAAGCTGCATTTTTACAAAGAAGGATTTGTGCCTAAGTTAAGAACAACTATTGGAACCTGTTCAAGTTCGTCTCAGAGAACATATAGACAAGCACTAGATGATCATCACTATCATTCACTATCAATACAAGCTGGGGAACGAAGGGATTGAGCACAGCCCTGTGGAAGAGAACTTGGGAGTACTGGTGGATGGCAATGTGCCTTCTCAGCCCAGAAACCAACTGCATCCTGGGCTGCATTTAAAAAAAAAAAAAAAAAGTGTGGCCAGCATGATGAGGGAGGTGATCCTGCCCCTCTACTCTGCACTGGTGAGGCCTCACCTGGAGTACTGCTTCCAGATGTGGAGTCCTCAGTACAGGAGAGACATTGGAATTGGAGCGTGTCCAGAGGAGGGCCACAGAAATGATCCAAGGGATGGAACACCTGTCCTATGAGGACAGGCTAAGAGATCTGGGGCTGTTCAGCCTGGAGAAGAGAAAGCTGCGAGGTAACCTGAGAATGGCCTATTGGTGTCTCAAGGGAGGCTATAAGCAAAAAGGGGACAGACTTTAGTGGGATCTGTTGTGAAAGGGCAAGGGGAAATGGTTTCAAGCTAAAAGAGAGGAGATTGAGACTGGATATGAGGAAAAAGTTTTTTTTACAATGAAGGTTGTGAAGCACTGGAGCTGGTTGCCCATATATGTAGATGCCCTGTCCCTGGAGATACTCAAGATCAGGCTGGAGGGGGCTCTAAACAACCTGATCTAGCTGTGAGTGTCCCTGTTCATTGTAGGGGAATTGGACTAGATGACCTTCAAGGGTTCCTTCCAACTCAGATGATTCTATGTAACCCTCATTGAGTGATGAATGTTCATTTTTAGCATATGAATAGTAAATGAATAAATGTAATAAAATTTTCAGCACCATGGTGTCTAACTTATTATTTGCTAAATCCACATTTATGGTATCGACTTTTATCCTCTGGTGTGAGCAAAATGTATTTGCACTGATTATATCATAGCGAAAAAGGAAATAATTGGTTTTTGCCTATTCCTGAAAATAATAGAAGCTTTTCCTTGTTCATAACTCCTTGTCTTTATTTGTTTTTATGGTATTCTGATACAAAGCTTTTATTTCACAGGCCTCCACATGTTCTCAGGAGATAGCACGGGACTGATAATAGTTTGGGATACATCTGTGAAAGGAAGTTCTCAATGCCTGTTTCAACACTGGAGAATTAATAAGGTATACAGGTTTCTTAAACTAGCATTTTAGTTTTTATGTGAAGTTTTCAAAATCTGGTCATTTGATTAGAATTCATTTTTTTTTATAAATTACCTCGTTTACCTGGAAATAACTTGTTAACAGTACAAAAATATGTTGTGATTCATTGACAGCATTTCTGAATTATTTCATGGGTTTAATTTTGGTATATAAAACATGAAAATGCTTGAGGCTTAATGTCATATTAACAGATACGCGTGAGTTCATTAGATTTATTCTCCAGAAGCAATAAAATAGACAGTCACGTTTGTTAATACCTTTGAGGCCTGGTGTTTGGTCTGCGTTTCTGTCATCAACTGTGTTTCAGAAGTTCAGTCATCATAGAATCTGCCTTGTGGTTGTAAAACGTTGATTGCTTAGGAATACAGTGCCTTAATCTAGGATCAAATGTTTTCCTTAGCCAAATAGATTGAAGAGAGCAGAAAAAGAGTAATGAAAGAGAAAAAATGAATAATAATGTTTACAAACATGAGTGTTAAAACACAAGATTTTTTTCATCTTTCTGTAGGAAATAAAAGAAAATGATCTTAGAGGAACTCCAGTAAATCATTTGGAGGTGCATCCAAATGGAAGACGCTTATTAATCCATGCCAAAGACAGTACCCTGAGAATTACGGATCTCAGAATGTAAGTAGATTTGGGTATTAGTGCATATTTGCTTTTATTTTAAAATTTACTTAGCGAGGGAATTAGATTCCGTAACACTACCAAATATATAATTGTGAAGAAGAAAGATAGTAATGTTAGTGTGAGGAAATTGTTTCAAAACACTGTTGTCTTGTAGGCCTCTTGTGTGATGTTGGGTAAGTCTTTTAGAATAAAATATCTAAAAATTAATAGATTACTCTGGAGCTTAAGGCAACATGAAAAATAACACCCTAATCTCCTGAAGATTGCTTTCACTTTTAAAAATGGAATCTAGGCCTAAGAATAACTTTGAAATTCATACATCCATATATTTTTCTTTCATATTGCGAAGTGCCTGGAAAAGTGTTTTCATGATAAAAATGCAATGAAGATTGTCATCATATATATTGAATAATGCAGTAATGTACATATTATGGTTATATTGAGCAGGCTGTGAGATTTTTTTTTAACTTTCTAAATTATTTTCTTATTTTAATAGTTGTGAATGTAATGCTTTACTAACAAACCCCAAGAAATGGGGTTGACAGAGTCACTGGAGTTACCATCCAACCTCAGGGTTGGATGGGACCTCTGGAGAGTGGCTAGTCCAATCCCACTAATCGAAGGATGAGAGTAGGCTGCTCATGGCATCGTCCAGTTGTGTTTCGAATGTCTCCAAGGATTAAGAGTCCATGATTTCCGCAAGCAATGTGGTCTAGTGTTTGTGCACCTTCAAAGTAAAAAAGGAAAAAAAAAAGCTTAATTATAAATGGAATATCCCGTATTTCGGTTTGTGTCCATTGCCTCTCATCCTGTCACTGTGAACTGGTGAAACCTAGAAAAGCCTAACTCACATCAGTTACATACCTTGATAAGATGTACCTGAACATTCTCCTCTGGAAAGACTTATTAATGAATGCTCTTTGTAAATGATTTGTTCTTAATTTCATGGGTTCCCTTTCTCCCCTCACTGCAAAAAATCAAAGGTCCCTGGTTTTCTACTTGAAATTACCTGTGGGAAATACCTTTGCTCTCTGATAGGGAGAGAAACTGTCCATTTATAATGTACTTGTGTGCATTCTCTCTCTTCTCATGCCCTACCTCCCCCAGGAATCTTGCTACTGAATGTATTGGATTGTGTCCTTGTGCTACCTGAAGACTTTCCAGTCCTAAAAGTGTACTCTTTATCTGTTACTGTAAATGATAAATTATAACAACTATGCTGGAAGGCTAAACTTACCCACTCAGTGAAAGCCTGAAATCTATAGAGGAACTGAAATAACTTGTAACCTTTTTTTTTGAGTAGATGTTGATGTCCTATCAGTACCATTCCAGAAAAATGAAGAGAATTTTAGTTTCAGAGAGCAAATTGGACATGTCCATTTAATCTCCATAAGGAGTTAACATGATATGCAATTGCACAATTATTTTAAGTCAATTTATCAGTAGAATACAGCATACCTTTAGCCATGTATTCCTAGTATTTCCTGTTTATCAACTCTAGAGATCTTTGATGCAGGGTAAGTCAGATCAGTGAACTGATCTGGCTAAAAATCAACCTACAAAAGCAAATTATTAATTTTAATTTTAATCAGTTATCTGATCTAAGTCATCTGATAGCTGCTGATACACTAGAGAAATGAGGGAGAGCCTGGGAAAATAAGGGTGGAGAGGTTAGCAGCAGGACTGCCGCTTTGACCACAGCCCACAGTTACATTGGCTTAAATCTATCAATAAACCACAGGGTCAGATACCCAGGAATGATAACTTTACACGTCATCGTTAACTTTTCATTCCCTGCCTGAGAAAAGAGGGGGTGGAGGTCACAGATCAACACAATTCACTTGACAGCTAGTTGTTGTGAGCTGTCCTCTTTCAACTTGGATTTTGATTTTTGATCTTTTTGGATAATGTTGCTGTCCTGTCACTCAGGTAGGTGATCAGGGTTTTGGTTCAGACTTTAGGGTTTCTTTCATAAACAGGTTAGTTTCACATCTTGCATAGCTATTCTACACAACATCTCAGAGATACTGTCTTTCTGTTCACACAACCTAAACTCTTGCTTGGGCAAATATGCTCTTGCACTATGATCTTCAAAGCATCCAAAGCTTGCCAAACATAATTGTACCTCAGATACATCTATTCAGAATATCGTTAAAAGTAATGCTCTGTCTTGTCATATGAATCACATTGCAGTTCTCCCAGCATATGTCCATTGCTTCTGCAGTAATGTTTTAAAAATTGCTGTCCTCTTTCTTTGAGGGCTGTTATAGCCTATTGCCATTTTTCTTGCCTCAAAATCTGCATCATAGTATAATTTTTTTCTCCACTTTGCACTTTTGTATCTTTCCCAGCTGTAGGTCGTATTAGAGATGGCCTCTTGCAAGCTGAAATGCTTGTTTAAATCTGTTGCAAGTTCTATCTTACATGATGCTTACAAACTGTCTGACAGTCTAGTTCATTGTTAGATCATTATGACTATGCTGACCAGTAGTTTCTCATTGAAAAAAGATTAGTATTCTTAAGAAGGAAAATGATATAAAATATTAACATTAATAGTAAAAGAATTGGTGTCTGCAATTTGTTGATCCTTCTGCTGTTTTTGTAGTGAAGGAAATAATAGCCTGAGAAGTGTAAGGAGAGAAGCTGGATACATTTACACACTACTGAGTTGTAATTAAACTCAAGAAGCATAATGAAAACATTTTTGTCAGAGCTTGGAATAATAGTACTAATTTCCACATTTTCTTTGAAGCCCAGAATCACGAAAATTCACATACCTGTATCTATATCCATTCTCTATATTTTTTTCCAATGAAAGACAAAGATACATGCTTTTTTCTGTAATTTCAAGTTCATTAAAATAGTGGGGAAAATGAAGGGTAAACATAGCGCTCAGCAAAAAGTGGGTGCTTGCGTATCTATTTGGGAGTCAATGTGCATTTATTTTTCTGAGACAGGAAAGGACTGAGACAAGAAGTTGACAAAAATGAAAGTATCTGTTACATTTACAAACTATTCTTTATCTTCAGCTCGGCTACAAAGAAATATATAGGTGCTACAAATTACAGAGAGAAGATTCACAGCACTTTAACACCATGTGGTACGTTCCTATTTTCTGGAAGCGAAGATGGAAGAGCGTATGTGTGGAATCCAGAGACAGGTAATCATTTTATGATTTTAAGTGAATTTGTCAAGACTGAGAGGAAAGGATTTTCTAAGTTTTACTGAAACATTTTTCATGCGAGATGAAACCTTCGGTAAGATGTTCTTAAATCTTGGAGCCTTAGCTCCACCTTTTAAGTAGCTGTCATTAATTTCTGAGATCTAATCCTCTAGAGGAAACAAGTCAGCATAGGTAGAATTTGTGCTATCCAGCAGGAGTGGAGCACCTTAAGCTCAGCTGGAATTCCACAGTTCATGTGTGCAGATAAACATCTTGAAATACACAGAAAATGTTTTGTCAAATCAGTTTTTTCTGTTGATTGTTTTGATTTGATTTGGATTTGGACTGTTGTGTTGGTTTTTTTGGTTGTTTTTTTGGTTGTTTTGTTTTTTTTTAATTTGGGAATTAGGCTTTTGTTGAGAAACATTTTGTTTCTTTCCCAGAGCTGATCTAAGATTCTGAACGTGTTAGGCCTTTGGAGTATAGAATTTCTTCATAAATTATTCCTCAGACTTAATGATTTTAAAATAACTTTTCTACCGTAATCTTTCTGGAATATATCTAGAAAAGAAAAGATAAAGATTTTGGTAATCTTTACTTTATGAGGTAATGGGAACAAAAAAACCGCAGAAGGTAACAAGCGCTCTCTTGTTTTCATGACAAAAACTTGTCTGTGATTATGACATAAATAATTTTTAAAAAGGAAAAATACTAAGTCATTATGACTTAGTAAACCAGCCAACTGTTTCATTTTGAATTTCTTTCCATGTTTCCAATTAGATCAGCTCCATGCCACTATGTAATTTGTCTCAGAACTTAATACAAATAGATAAATAAAATACAAGTAGAAGGAGAGAAGGACTGTGTTAATGTATTTTCCCTAGGCTTTCACTTTTGCTTACTTTATGTACTATGTACCTATTCACGTACTGTGTATACACAATGCCATCATCAAAAAATTTTATTTTTTTTAATAATGTTTTGGTCAGTTTTCACTCCCATGGTCAGTATTATCTAAATGAAATCCACAACTGAGATAGATATCTCTGGTGAAATAATAAAAGCACAAACAAATACTGTGTAACACCACCTTTCCAGACCTTGCTTACCAGAACAGCTCAGTTCAGCTAACCTGATGCATCCTCTGGGGTTTCCTGTAGCTGTTGCAGCAGCCCTAACCTTTCTGACTTCTTGAATAACTCAAAAGCTTGCAGTACGTTTGTTTTTTTTTTTTTGTCTTCTGTCACGTATTACTTTTCAATAAGGAAATTGTATGGAGAATTTTTATTTAAAATGGTGGTCACTGCATTTTAATAACATAAGCTTTAACCAACTCAAACAGTAATATACTCTCTAAGTACTTGAGTTTTGCTATACTACAGTAATATATTGTTTAAGTTGTTCAGCTGAATGTTAGACTCTATATTTTAATAGTATAGAAATGAATTAGCTTGCAGCTTCAGAATCATTACCTACTTCAGAAAGCTAAACAAAGTCTTGAAGTGTTTTGGCACTGCAAAATACTGCAGTTAGTCAGCAGTATTAAATACAATTCCATGGTACCAATAGCTGTATTTCACTTTTGTAGGAGATCAGGTGGCAATATATTCTGAACTTTCCTTCACATCTCCACTTCGTGACGTTGCCTTTCATCCACATGAACATATGGTGTCATTTTGTGCCTTTGGTCAAAACCAACCAATACTTGTGTATATTTATGATTATAAAGGTACAGTACAAACTCTCTTCATATGTATGCATGTAATTTTTTTTATTTTAGTAGTTATTTGCCTAGTGTTTGTACTTCTTTTGAAGAAAAAAAAGAAATGATCAATTGATGATAGTACATATCCTTATCCTGGGAGGTACCAAAACGTGACTGGATTTAACTCTGAACACGGAATTGGGTTAGACAATCACCAGAATTCTTGCTACTTCAATAACACATTATAGTTGTATGTTATTGTGTGATTTGCTCACTACTTCTTGGCATTTAGGCAGCATTGTGCAAATACAGTGGTCACTCTGAAAGTAATGTCTCCTACTTATTTCCATGGAAACTGCAACAGGTATGAAGAGCACAATAACACTATTAAAGCAAATTCTTAGCTACAAAACACTTATTTTTCAACGTAGTCACCACCATTAGCTACGCATTTTCACTAGCGATGAACAAGTACTTGCATGCTGTGCTTATGAAAATCTGCACCAGTGGAAGTGACCCACTGGTTCACAACTGCAGTGACTGCATCTTTGCTTGGAAAATGTTGCCCACACAGTCCATCTTTCATCAATCCAAACAGATGTAAGTCAGAAGGCTCCAAATCCAGACTATACAGTGGGTGTTGTAAGACAGTTCACAGTTGCCAGGGCTGACAATTTGCTCTTCAGACTGTTAATGGGGCCTGCTATCATGTTGCAAGGGAAAGGTTGTCTTCTTGTCCGGTCTGACCCTGGAAGTGTGAGCCTTCAGCTTAGTCAGCATCGGAACATAGCTGTCAGAGTTCATGGTTTGTCTGGGTTACAGGAAAGGATTACCCCTTTACTATCTCAGAGGGCAATGCACATCACTTTACCTGCTGAGGGCTGTGTCTTGAACATTTTCTTTAGTATGAAATTCACGTCACCTCTCCATGGACTGCTGTTTTGACTCCAGCATATAGTGGTGACACCATATCTCTTGACTGGTAATGATGCAATCCAGGAAACTGTCATCTTCCACCTAGTATTAGTTCATTACGTCCTGACAAACTTGCATATGGAGTTCTTTCTTTTTCTCTGTAATCATTTGTGGGACCCCCGTGGCACAAGCTTTGCAATATCCAAACATTGCCGCCATTGTTTCCAATAAGCTGAAGCTGATAATCAGCTCTATACACAGTTTCCTGGTCGTAATCCACTGAATCACATGGATGAGCTGATCGAGACATTTCATGGTGTGACAATTGTGTATGGCCATTTGGAATGTGCCTTAGCTTTCATGTTGCTGTTGTCACTGCTAAAATGCACCACTCACTACCTCACTGTGCTCACATCCGCTCTTTGGTCTCCGTAAACATGCAGTGTCATAGAATCACTGAGGTTAGAAGAGACCTCCAGAATAATAAAGTCCAGTTGTCCTCCTACCACCAATATTTCCCCTCTAAACCATGTCCCTTAGTACCACATCTAAGTTTTTTATTGAGCATCTCCAGGGTCTGTGACCCTGTTTCAGAACGTTACCACTTTTTCAGAGAAGAAATTTTTCGTTACAGCAGTAGGACTAGAGGGAATGGCCTCAAGTTGTGCCAGGGAACAGTCAGGTTGGATGTTAGGAAAAATATTGGTGGTAGGTGTACAGTTGGACTACGCGATCTTGGAGCTCTTCTCCAACCATGGCGATTCTGTGATTCTGGTTTCCAGCCTGGACCTCCCCTGGTGCAACTTGAGGCCATTCCCTCTAGTTCTGTCGCTAGTTATGCTGGAGAAGAGGCCAATGCCCCACCTCACCACAACTTCCTTTCAGGCAGTTGTAGAGAGCAACTCCGTCACCCCTGAACCTCATCCTCTCCAGACAAAACAATCCCAGTTCCCTCAGGTGCTTCTCATAGGACTTGTGCTCCAGACCCTTCACCAGCTTTGTTGCCCTTCTCTGGATGCATTCCAGAGCCTTGATGTCTTTCCTGTACTGAGGGGCGCAAAACTGAATACAGCATTTGAGGTGCAGCTTCACCAGAGCTGAGTGCAGGAGGAGGATGATCACATCTCTGCTCCTGGTGGTTACGCTATTTGTGATGCAAGCCAGGATGCCATTGGTTGATGAATGTCAATGGGTGCCATTTTTTCTACACTGAGGAATTCCATTCTACACTTTGTCTCATATACGTTTCCATTTCAGAGGCCATTTTGTCAGACTGCCACTCTGCTGCCATCTGTCACATGGCCGCAAAATGTAACAATATTGCTGGGAAGGTTCAACCTCTGTTGCCATACCACCAACATCCTCCTCTGACACTGTGGGCCAACATAATAAAATAGGAGGCATTATTTTCAGAGCAGCCCGTGTATTATTTAGACTCCACTTGTCAATATCAAGGTGGATTATGAAGCCAGAAAATAACATTGTTCTGAGAATTAGGGAACAGCTTAAAAAAATCTCAGTATTTTGTATTGTCTTTGTTACAAAATAATTCTGAATAGCATAGAAAATAATTAATATGAGATAGTGTGTATTGTTTTATTAACGTTAAGCATCTGGTGTGAATATGTGGCTATGTTTATTTTCAATGTTATGTCCTTGTTAAAGAGAAGATGGGCAGAAATGCTAGCTGTGAATTTGTAATCTGCAGAACAAAATCCAGACTATCTTTTACAGTCTTCTCTGGTTTTGTGTTTTGTGGCTAGATTTAGCAGTGTCGCTGTTTCAATTAAGGACATAGTTTCACACATTATATTAGATTTTGACAGTAGATCATGTGAATGAGAATTAAGCATTACATTTTGCATATCTCCAGCAGATTTTTGTTTGATTTATATTTGCGATGAACGTAGGTTTATAAAGCTAATCCTGACTTTATAACTTAGCTTTTAAAATAACATGTACTAATGAGATTACTCATATCAAATCTCACAGTTCAAGTTATTTGTCTATTGAACCACTTGACTTTTACAGGAAAGTAAAGTGGAATGACTTCGCAGTCAATATTTAGTGCTGAACTTCAACCTAGTAAGGTGTGTGCGTTCTAGAGAGCAATGGAAAATTTGTCAGTTGAAGGATTCCTTTAAAACAAATTTAGTACTGTTTAGTAGGCAGTGAATCTTTAAAAAGCTAATAATGTGTGTGCGCATGTATATTTAGAGATCGTAGTGATATCACACTGGTAGTTATTTGTATCATCTGACTTTAACTAAGTCACTGGTGACAGTAAGATTTTGCATAGGTTGTGGTTTTTTCTACATTGTCTGTTACTAACTTTTTGTTCCTTTTTTGGCTGAAAGCACACACTTTGCTTTCAGAAGATAGTCTTACTGCTATAGTGTTGAAAGAGTTAATCATACAGTAATACTAATTTTAGTCACTGACGCAGTTTTTTCAGACTCCAACAGTATGTGTTTTACGTGCACCAGAAGTTTTATAAATATCTTGGACAGAAGTTACATGAAGAATTCTGTTAATGTTTATTGGCTTGAGACCACAGCGTAAAAATTACAAAACTCAAATTATTTATTTAAATGAGAGCACGCATAACTTTCATCAAAAGTATCCTGTTCTAGAAGAGTCAGCTGCTTCCTAAGAGTGACTCCTGTGCCTGTATGTGTGTCTAACAACTTCTGAAATTTTCCTCAAGTATAACAAGCTTACTTGAATTTATTGCAAGCTATATACTTCCTTGCTTTTGAAAATATTTTCACAGCCTCAATGTTCTTTGTGGAGAATGCTGTTGTTTATCAGAAATACCATAATATCAGTGCAGAATGAGGGGTTACCGAACAGAGATAACAGAAGGGAGACATTGTGATCAGGAGGCATATGGGGAAAATTTCATGTCTTTTTGAGGTTTTCCCCATAGCGCTATTAGTACAAATTCTGATGGTGTCTCACTGAAGACATGACTGGCAAAATGACAGTGGTCATTGAACATTTTTTTTTTCTCATGGCAATGTAAGTCTTCACCTGACATATTAATGTTGGTTATTTCCACAGTTGCACAACAAGAAGCTGAACTTGTAAAAGATCTTAGCTCATCACTTAGCACAGCTGCACCAAGAGGACCGCAAATTATTAGCAGTTTTTCTGAAATTCCTATGCAAAAAAGTTCCATAATGTCTCCAGCAGATCAGTTTGTCGGTGCTGCAAGAACATCAATGCGAATGCAAAAGCTGAAACAAAAACTTGATTCTGTAACGGTAAGTCATTTTTTTCTATTTTCCAGGAGTATAGTTTCCTCAGGCAAAGTTCATGTTCATGTAATGATTTATGTAGCAAAACATATGTATATAGTCTTCAGATCTCTTCAGAAATAAATACATATTTCTTTAATATTAATGCACCTGTAACTAACTCTTTAGAAGAGGTCAATCATGTGAAGCTTAGTACTTTTTTTTTTATCAGTTGGTGGTGGCAAGGAATGGATTTTGTCAATGCCCATTGCCATTCATACTATCTACTCCCTGGATCATTATGGCCAAGCTTTAGGAAGGTTATTGGTTGGTGGTTGTTATTTCTTTTCATCTGTTCACCTCTAGAACTGTGTTTGGCATAAGAGGTGGAAGTTTCGTGTCAGAGGACTGCAGGGCTCAATTGTGTGGGATGAACTGCCTTTTGTGGGGCGCAGCCGTTGCCAGCCAGCTCCACAAAAGGTAGTGTGGACCCCCTTCACAATGGAACTGAAAATGGTCAGAAAAACATATGGTACCACTGGAAAAACGTATTTAAGGAAAGATGTAGCTGCAAGGGGCAGGAGGCACCTGCAGAGAAGGTGCAAAGGGAAGCACATGAGGAGGCACATTTGGAAGTAGAGGGGAGAGGATTTGAGGAGGCACAAAGGTGATGGAGATGAGGAAGAAACACAGAGCCATGCACAAATGGAGCTGCAGGACAAGATAATGGAAAAGGCACAAAGGGAAGCACAGGAGATGTGTGAGGATGCAAAAGAAAAGATAGGAGGAGGTACATCTCTGAAAGAACTGCAATCCATGAGAAATCCATGAGTGACTTTCAGCCACTGTCGTTTTGTCATCCTAAACTCCCACTGCTCAGTGACAGACCAGTTCAGGATGAACAAGTCTGATACGAGCAGAATTGTGATCAAAGTCTTGGACAGCATCCTCCAAGCCCTTTGCTCATGGACCACATATTAGGGAGATTTTGGAAAAGTCATCTGAGCCCTTTCACTGTACGGGTTTCTAAACAGTACAGAATGGTATTTGAAAAAGTCTATATCCAGTCTGATGTCTGTCCTAGAGCATTGATGTTTATTAAAACTTAGAGACCTTCCTTGCAGAGCTTTATGAACCACTGAGGTCTTGGGTAGATATTTCTTTTCTTCAAAAGGACTTGTGATGCTTATATTTTCAGCAGTCCAGCATGAGAATCAGTAGGGACCTCCATTCCAGTGAGAGACAGGAATATTTGTTGTAGGAAGCTGCAGTGCCTGTCAGCCTTATTATCCCCTAGGCTGCTGTGTAAGGAAGCTCCACTTGTGCAAAAGTAGAACCTGGATACATGCAGCACTTTATTCTTTTAACATAACAATTGTCCAGGTCTTCCATTAGGTAGAAAGTATGGAAGAACTGATCATTTACCTTTGTGATTTATCAGCAATAGCAGTAACACTGCAAATCTTTCCTGACTTTTAAATCTTGTTGTATCCAGTAGAGGCAGACCCCTGCCTCCCCATCAGGCAGTTGTAGAGAGCTATAAGGCCTCCCCTGACTCCCCTCTTCTCCAGACTAATCATTCCCACTTCCCTCAGCTGCTCCTCATAAGACTTGTGCTCCAGACCCTTCACCAGCTGTGTTGCCCTTCTTTGGACATGCTCCAGTGCCTCAATGTTTTTCCTGTAGTGAGGGGTGCAAAACTGATCATAGCACTTGAGGAGTGGCCCCCCCAGTGCCGAGTACAGGGTGCCAGTCACTTCCCTGCTCCTGTTGACTACACTGTTTCTGATACAAGCCAGAATGCTGTTGGCCTTCATGGCCACCTGGGTACACTGTTGGCTCATATTCAGCTAGCTATTGACTAGTACCCTGAGATCCTTTTCTGCCATGCAGCTTTCCAGCCACTTTGTTCCAAGCCTGTAGCATTGCATCGGATTCCTTTGAACAAAGCGCAGGACCTGGCACTTGGTCTTGTTGAACCTCATTCAGCTGGCCTCAGCCCATTGATCTAGCCTATTCAGATCCCTCTGTAGGCCCTTCCTATCTTTAGTCAGATTAACACTTCCTCCCAGCTTGGTCTCATCTGCAAACTTACTGAGGGTGCATTCAGTTGCCTTGTCCAGATCATTAATGTAGGTATTGAGATATTAAACAAGATGTATGGTGACTCCCACAATGATGTCTATTCCATGGTGTTGTCTAGTCTATACCGTGCATTGCTTTTCGAACTTCCACTGAATGGAGCATTTATCTATATTGCCATCTTGCACTGTTTACCATATGTGCTGTAGACTCATGTCATATTGGTAGATGTGACAAAGAATCCCTTTCCCTCCTTCCTCAGATACATCACCCACAACTGGTATTGTGTGAGAGTGTGGTCAGGCACTGGAGCAGGCTTCCCTGGGCAGTGGTCACAGCTCCAATCTGCCAGGGTTCAAGAAGCATTTGGACAACACTCAGGCATACAGTTTGAATTTTGGGTGATACCGTATGGAGCCAGCAGTTGTACTCAATGATCCTTGGTGGGTCCCTTCCAGTTTGAGTTGTTCTGTGAGTCCATGTATTGGTGACCCACTGAAACAAGGAAATAGAGGAACTCCATACCACACACCTTTCCTGCAAGACCCTAGGTTCTCAAAGGCACACTGACTGCATGATGCTGTGTAGACTGTGTAGACAGCTTCTGCAGCTTTCTGTGCTCAGTAGAATGCAAGGGTTGAAAGATGATCACCATGACAAACAACCTCAGCCTTTTGAAGCCTTATGCCTCAGATAGGTAGGGACAACTCCAACATGTACTTGTTTGCATGTTCTTGGAACTGTGAATACAATCCTAATTTGTTTTATGTGCTGCTGTTACCATATCATTGGTCCCTGCACCACTGATACAGTCATTAACAGCCATCATGGTCAAACCAAAGAAGTTCAGTAGCCCTGTGCAGTCCAGAGATGAGTTCTGTGGTTCTGCCTGAAATTCTGAATGCTCACCTCATCCCTTCTACCCTGTGCAGTATGCCTGCCTTGGTTGAAATCATGGGTATTGTTTCCAGGAGCTGCTGGTAAAAGATGCAGCTGTATGCATGCAGAACAGAAGTCTGTGAATACTGATGTGGTTTTCATTTGTCTCCTCCCTGCCTGGATTTTATTGCATTTGATAGAGGTTGTTTTTTGCAAGCTTTTGCTAAGGTTTCTGTTAATGTATAGACTTGAGTTCTTGTTTTCTGTTCTACAATTTGCTTTCATCAAACTCACCTCCCAGCACCTCACTGTGCTCACATTCACTGTTTGGTCCCCATAAACATTCAACAAGCATCAATGAATGTCAATGGGTGCCATTTTTTCTGCATGGAGGAATTCAGTGACACACCTGTGCTTCATAAACGCTTCCATATCAGAAGCCATTTTGTCAGACTGCCCCTCTGCTGCCATCTGTCACACAGCAACAAAATATAATTGAATACTGGTGGGAAGGTTCAACCTCTACTGTCATACCACCAACATCCGCCTCTGATGTCATGGGCCAGTGTAATAAAATAGGAGGCGCTGATTTTGGAGCAGCCTTTGTATTACTTATTTCTGCCTCAGGGAATTAATGCTAAGGTACATTTCTATTCACAGAAGTTTTTGATAAAGAAACACTTAACTCATCTTCAGTCATTGAAAGAATGCATAAATGCTTTTCTTTCAGTGTTTCTATTTATGTACTTAAAATTTCATTTCCACCTGTCAATCAAAACACCTGTTTATATCTTTTCATAACAAGAGGGTGATATATGATATGTAAATACTGGGAGAAGTGCTTCTTGTAGAGGTAAAGTATTCTAGCTGTGATTACTTTTTTTGGTCAAAAATTCCATGCTATGACTTGAAAGAGAAAAAAACCTTAAGGACAACATCTGTTTATACTCTGTAGTACTAATGCTGGAACCAATTATATGTTGGCTGCCTCATCTCTTAGTACATGAATAATTCTTAATTAAGAATGCTTGGCTTTTTCCAGTCATCTTCACAGCATATTTCTGTGAAAAAATGTTATGAAAAGGTTATAGAAGTGATTGCCAAAATTCTGTTACTCAGATTTTTCAGTGCAATGTGTAGAATTCTTTCCTATACACAGAACTATCAACAACTGTTTGATGGTTTTTTTTGTTCTTTGACCGTATTACTACACCAGAATTCATCAAGAGAGTAGGTACTGGGAGAACATCCAGAAGCATTCTACCTCAGATTACATTTAATATATTGAACTTCGATGATTAAGCTATATGACTGTATTGTGATATCTGATACTTCTGGTACGTGCTATTTTTCTTTCCATGGCTTCCACTTTATATGGAAGGTATGTCAGGCATGAGAAATGTATTGCAGTCATTTTCTGGCATAAATCTATAGCCATTTTAACTGTTTTATCTGGGGATGAATTAGGATGATCTTAAGCATTTTAATGCATGTAGCTTTTGCTGATTGGTCCTTTAATTTTATTTCCAGTTTTGTCACCTTAGTTTTGCTGTCATTAATGTTTGTCTAATATTAAGGAAATGTTACTCACTGTTTGTTTTCTCCCTGCTGAACAAAGGAGAGAGGGATATCTGAGCAGTGTTATGTTTATTCAAATCATATAAGAGCAGAGAAAGCTTGGCTCACTCATACTGGTAAAAGAGAACAGATCACATCTGCTTGTGCAAGCTATCTTATTATCACCAAGGTGTGGAGAAGCGACTTTTGTTAATGAGGACATTTTATGCAAGAAAATACCATAAACGTACACTGATTCAATTCACTTAATACCATTGTTGCCCACTTTTAAAATTAATGTTTATTGGGAGTGGAGATACTTTCCTCCAGCATGGTGGGTGTGGGAGGAACACGGTTTGTGGCTCAAATACTGAAATACTGTAAATCAAGAGGAGTGTGGATGCCTCTTCCTTGGAGATGTTTAAGGGCATGTTGGATGGGGCCCTGGGCAATCTGGTCTAGTACTTGATCTAGTGTCTGACAATCCTTCCTGTGACAGGGGTATTGGAACTTGATGATCCTTGAGGTCCCTTCGAAACCAAGCTATTCTATGATGATTCTGTGATATGCAAGATTACACCTCAGTGGATTTTTAATAAAGTTTCACAAATTCCTTTTATTTTTTCTGTTAACTGGAGTAAGCAATTCATTTCTTATTCAAACAAAAAGAGATTAACTATAAATTTACATTCAAAAGTGCTGCTTTATTATGAGGAAATTGTCAGGGTTTTTTTGCTTTCTCTTTATTTACATTATAGTTGATCTCTGGAGTAAGCAAATGGAGACTAGTCAACATTAATTAGATTACAGTTTTTGTTTAAATGCTTCATTTTAGAAGCAATGAAATGATATGCAAACTGGTTTATAGAAATTCACTTTTTTGTGTTCCAGAATAATAGG
Source organism: Numida meleagris (assembly GCF_002078875.1). NCBI lineage: Eukaryota > Metazoa > Chordata > Aves > Galliformes > Numididae > Numida > Numida meleagris. The sequence goes on from NC_034411.1 coordinate 55,198,967, forward strand.
GATGATAATGAAGTTTTCACTGGAAAAAAACACCTTTTGAACATCTCTGGAAAAGCAAAGAAATCAGAAATTCTACCTAGAAAAAAAAATTATATGTGGTAGGAAAAGCCTAGAGCCTAAGCAAATACTTGGGTAGAGGTGAATAAAGCTGGGGGGGAGCTTACAACTGTCTGAGTATTTACACGGTTACCTGAAACTGCGTGCTGTTTTTGGGGTTATGTCCTAGTGGCTTTTTACCATCAAATGCAGAGGAAGAGGTTTCTATCCATATTTGAGCAGCTGTGAGTCAAAGTGTTTCTGGTGTCTGTTTTCTTTAGAAGGAGGAGAAATAAAATCATAAGACAATCTTTGGGTCCATTTTGAATGAGATATGAGTTACATCCATTTACATTTCCAGGAAAAGGTTACTGGTTTTCTTTAACTAGTAAAGAAGAGTCATGGATTTTTTTTTCAGGTCATATTTTTGATAGCTAGAATCAAAACCAACCTTGATGTAGTCCACAGTTTATGTATAGTCTACAGGGGTTTTACTATGCTAACAGATCCAGTTTTTACTGCTTTTGCTGATGCCATTGGCCAGTTCTGCTAACACGCATATTTCCATGCATGTTCTTATGCTGAAGAAATACCAGTTTCGTTCAAACCAGGAAAGATCGTACTCTCTTATCATGACTGAGTGAAGCTGCGTAACATAGCCTAGAATTAACTATTTTGTACCTTGAACAAAGAATTTGGTTTTCTTTGTGGCTAAAAGAAAGAAGCTTACTACTTCAAACATTTAATTCTTAACATCAGTAATAACAAGATCTTAAATAAAAAGGAAGAAAGGTTTTATGGTGAGCCTGTAATTGAAATGCAGGAACTCTATGGCAGAACTGAGGAATGGAATATATATAATTGCTGTGTGTTGAGTTATATCTGCTACAGACAATGGCTTTGTCCATACTGTACAAAACTAAAAGAGTAAGAGGTAGTATAGAGCTGGCCAACTTGATTTGACTTGCAAGTATAGATATATATATGGAAATCTTGCTTGTATTGATTGCAAAGATCATAAAATTGCATTCTTGTGGAAAAAAAGTGGTTCTTGTCAGCATGTCAAGTTTTGCAGTATTCTGTTTTTTTGTCTCACAGAATTCACTTTTAATGTGAAAACTAGTTCCACTGAAAGTGTTTATTTGCATAATTTGCGTAGAGCTCCCTAAACACAAAAAAGAAAAATGCAAATCAGCTTTGTTTAAACTTGGCAAAAATTATCTAGGTATCCTTTTATTGCTACAAAAACTACACAAATGTTATAACTCTTAGTTTTACTCAATTCAGGATAGTAGCAAACTGTGTCTTTGATAAAGCTGTGGTTTTTGCATGAAGCAAGCAAAGCCTGTTGTGAAAAATAAGTAGATTGATGGTTGGTCATCTTAGCCAACTTTGCTCGTTGTTGTAAAGGTATTTAGCAATGCCTTTCCTCAGCATGAATTTCAAAAAAAAAAAAATAAAAAAAATTGAAAGATTGCTTCATTCTATTCTGTAGCCTTCTATGTCTGTTGTAGGAAAATTAGTTACTCTTCAAAAGACACCATACTTTACCTGGAAACACCTATGTGAATCATTAGTTCTCATTTTGAAGCTGAATGCTTCCTTCCTCTGTTTTAATATTGCCGGTGATTTTTTTTCTTTTTGGACCTTTAAAGAGATTTAAATAGTACTTGGGAGCATGGCACTAAAATCATAAAAACTCTCGTTCTGCATTTACTTCAGATAGGCAGTCTTATATATTTCACCTGCAGTGAACTTCCCTGCCATTAAGGGGAGGAATGCATCACTCTTGTAAGATTTCTTACATTTAAAACAGAGGTGTCCAACCTTTTGGTTTGCCTTGGCCTCATTGGGTGAAGAGGAATTGTCTTGGGTTGCATATAAAATATACAATATAGTTAATGTTTGTCATAAAAGAAGAGGGCAACAAAAACAAAACTAGCAGATTAGATACGTGATTTAAAACTTTCTTAAATCTCACTTTTATAAAAGCATGGTGGGTTTTTTTTTCTTTTTGCTTTTAAGGATTTGGAGAAGAATAGTAAGGTATATCTTATTTTGCATTTTAAAATGCTTATTTTCTTAAATCTGCATGAGCACATTCACTTCTAATGTATGTGTCTAATGCATTTGATTTAGAAGCATATGTAACAAGAGTATTAGGGCAATACAGCAGGAAAATAAAGAGAAATGAATCAAATGCTGTACAGGAACATTTTACATACGTTTCATATCTCTCACGTAATATAATGCAAGCACCACAATCAAGACAAGTTTCTCCTGATTCCCTCCCCCTCCTCAGGATGAGCCAGAGAAGTAAGAGTTTCTAAGAGCTAGTTTTAAATTGTTTGCTCTGCTTTGTTTAGTTTGATTCCCAAAGGCTGATACATTCAACCTGTCTTTATTCCGTAGTAGCACTGGGAAGCAGTTGTTTGCTGTCAGAGGAATTCCAAAAAGTTTCATGAGTATTCTTAACTGGAAAATATGCATTTGTTCCATTGATTATGGAAAAAACTATAATGTGCACCCGTCACAGAATTCACGCAAGGGACTGATCTTCTAATTTGTCTTCCTGCAGAAATGCTCCCACTGGAGTTAACAGTCAGTAACAGGAGATGAAATACTGGGAAACTGAGCTCAGCGTGTTTGCATAACAAGATTACTTTTCTGTGTTTGAGTAAAGACATAAGCTAATGGCTTTCTACTGTATTTGTGTCTATCAGAGAAAACTTCATATTAATGAAACTTAATTGCTTACATATGTAAATTTAACAAAAGCCAGATTGGTTCTGGTTGTTGTTCTGAGCAGTCCTTGCCATTCTGCTTACATTTCACAATTGCTGTTTATTAACATTCAGTTAAATTCACTAATATCTAGATGTTTAAATGTTTTTATATTGTGTCCACTAGTTCTGGTTGCCCAGAGATGTGGTGGATGCCCCATCCCTGGAGACTTTCAAGGCCAGGCTGGACCAGGCTCTGGGCAGGTCTAACTGTGGATGTCCCTGTTCACTGCAGGGGAGTTTGACTAGATGGCCTTTGAAGGTCCCTTCTAACTCCAAGGATTCTATGATTCTTTCTGTCATGTTTTGGAGTATAGTCGTAAGAATTGTGTGCAGTTGCTAAGAGACTACAGTTTTTATCTGGTGCTTCTTTCAGTAGTTAAATCCATTTTTCTACATAATATCCAAATGTAGTAAGGTTAAGGTCTAATGTAATAATGCAGAAGAGGTGATGACAGATATCCTCTATGTCTCAGTCAGGTTGCTCAACATGCATTATTGGTGCATCAACCCAGAACACGTGCCAACAACCAAATACTCTGCTTTATTGAAACCCGTTGAACTGTTTATTATATGACAGAAGTAGTACTTACATAAATTATACAAATTCTGGAAATAAGCCACTGACTCTCTTTGTTTTAGCTGTCTCCATTTCTTGAAATAGAATTTAGAAGCCAATAGATTGAAAATTTGAAAAATGTCATTGTGATATTTTGGCCCCCAAATGAAGTTTAAGGGTCTGATTAAAGTTTACTGAAACCCAAGAAAGTGCACCACTGAAAGTAGGGTTTTAGTTGCATTAAGTGACGGTGCTAGATTGTGAAATGGGCTTGATTTTTGAAAGGGTTAACAATTATGTTTTTTTATGTAAAATAACTCTGCCCAAAATTTTAGTATTCAGATCTGTTTTGAGGGGGAAAGTTACAAATACTTCAACATCTATCTTCCCTTCCCTTTGGCCAGTTTACCAAAGGAAGCTAGTTAAAATGTTTACCAAGTAGTAAAATTCTTGATTTGATTATGTGAAAACCTGATTGTCATATTTTTTTTTGCATAGGCTCTATGGGATAATGTATTGAGTAAAGTTTGGGAAAGGTTTATGCATTGTACCAGCTTCATGTATGCCAAGAAACTCCACAGCAAATCAAATTTTAACTTTGTTATCTTTGTTTTTATGGAAATTATGACTGCAGGTATTTTTTGTGTAGCTTACTTGAAGGATATGTCTGGTATTTTGGACAAAGTAAGCTGTATTGACTTGTAGAAATAAGTTTGGTGTTAGGACTGGTTTAAGATTATTTTTTTCATCTCGGACTAATATTGTGTAATCTCTTCTTAGATGTTGCATAGTTTGAGTACTGAAAAGTGAGAAGTTATTTTACATACTGCAGTTTATAACTATATATAAATGCCATTTAATTTTTATGCACTAAGATGAACAAGATGACAATTACAGCTTTTTTTCCTTTTTACACTTTTCACTACTTGAGATTTTGTGTCTCTGTGAAAATGCAGTTCGGTTTGTAGCTCTGTCAATGATTTTTCCACAGCTAAGTGTTCAAAAAACCTACCCATTGAAATTGCTATTTGCCATTAGCTTGTCTTATATTTTTCCTATATTTTAATAGTACTTTAGAATGAGTAATTATTTCTCTCTTTGCTGTTGCATCAAGTAACCCAGGAAATTACACTTCAGTTTCTGATTTGTCTTTCCTATTACAGACGAGCTCAAATCTCTTGCTTCCTGCTCCATTGTCGCTGTCACCACACTCCAAACTAAGGCTGCCGAACACTCTGAGCACTTCACTGAATCCACTGTATTCTTTCTCAGGTAAAAGCAGTGTGTTTCTTTCTTTATTTGATTACTCTCTCTAGCAAATGGGTCAAAACTTCTATGATAATTTTTTTCTATCTTTATAAATCGTGCTTTGTAGATCTTCCATAGATTGGCCAGTTTGTTAAATGTGGTTGTCACATTCCACCCATAAAGTGAGAGATATGTGACCAAATTTGCAAATCCCTTCAGTTGAACTAAGGTGAAATGACACTCAGAGTCCAAACACAATCATCAGTTTTAACGAGAATCTCGACAATGCAATTATCTTAAAAGTATTGGCACTCTTACAGTTCTATTTATCTAAGCTGTGCAGTTAAACTATGCAACTTTATAGAGCCTTGCATAGCATAGCAACTTTAAAAGAGAGGGGGAAAAAAAGGAGAAAGAGGTGGACTGAGAAAGAAATCACTGGTCCAGGTACCGGTGTTGATCCAGCCAATGGTGGTCCTCTGTCTGTGAGAGCGCTTGTCCAGAAGTCTCACCTGAACTTCTTTCAGGAATCCTTGTATGCCTGCTAGATTTGTGGGGTCCACAATCAGTGGTCACTCTGTCCTCCTTGAACAGGGGAATTTGGACCAGAATGAGGCCATCCTGTCTCCACAGTGCTCCCTCCTCCAACCACATCCTTGAGCTGTTTGTCTATTGTCATGGCGATGGTCTTATCTTGCAAGTATTTGAGACAATTCCAGGCATACCACAGATACAGTGTTTCTTGTTGATCTGCTACAGTGATATTGTTCCTAATGAAGTGCAGTGTAATACAGTGTAATCTCATGCTGGTATTTGTTCCCTTATAATATTATTTTTCTTTAGGTTGTACATTTATTTATTAGTGCTGGAAGTTGCTAGAACAGTGTGTGATTGCCAACTTTTCTTAATTTAACATTTTGTTTAATGTATCTTGAACACAGGCAAACAATTGAAATTTGAAAACAATGAAATCATATTTTTAAAATCATATATATTAATGTAGGAAAACAGCAATAAGAAAAGTAGTTCATTTAGGAGCAGTACTGCTCAGTAGTCTGTTTGCACTTGTATTTTGTCTATATTTAAGAGGCTTTTTTTCTAAAACGTTTTGTGTTCAAAGATTTTGAGAAAAATATAAACAATGAATCTATGCCTTTTTGTGGTGTTTGTTTACCACAAATTGGCATCTTAGTTTCCAAGTGTTATTGGTTTTGTATCTTTGAGAAAAGTAAGAAGAAGTCTGTGGAATGGTGAACTGGAGAAAGGTAGTAGGGATTTAAAATGTTGATAGTACAGAAAGCAATGGTATCTATAATTATATAGAATTATATCCTAAAGGGAGATCATTTTCTTTGCGAATCGTGTTTTGATTACATTATGTATTTATTAAGATCGAGTCCTCAGCATGCACCAAAGGGTGAACCAATCTTGCAGTCACTCTTAGCTTCAGCACAAACAGCTAACTACCAGTTAAGTTCTTCATTTGTTTTTCTACTTTAAGAGCTGTTAGAGCCATAATAATATCCTTGTATTTCAGAGCAAATAATTATTGTTTCTAGCGTATGAAAATCTTACAGAAGGAGGATAATATGCTATCTCATTCTATCTGTTGTGACTTGTTAAAATAAGTGGTTACAATAATTGGACTAGCCCTTTAAGGGACTTAAACACATACTTTGTTTCAAAAATATATATGTACTATTGCTCAAAGCAGTTTCTTGGAGCTTGAGGAAGCACAGATGAATGTGTTGATGGAGACTTCTTAAATAGCATGCTCAAACATAGATATGTGCTGTTTGTGAGCTTCCAGTACAGTTGCTGCTGAAAATGACTAATACCGCAACAAATCAATCCTCAGATACAGGGTATTAATTATGGAGTAGAAATAGAGTAAAAAGAGGTGCAGTTTAATGGTCTTTCTTCAGTCAATGAAGGCAGTAAGAAAATGAAGTTTTATAAGGGAAGATGACCGTGAAAGATTCAGTGGAGCACAATTGAAATAGATTTCCTGTAAGAAAATTTGAACAAATCCTAAATGACTTTTATCTGTCATTTTGGAGTCTTTCAAGTTCTACTGGTGTGATAGAATTGTCTTCATTGAAATGCAGGAGAAAGCTCTACTCACTTAATCTTTCCCCGTTTGTTATTAAGTGTGAAGAAAGCTGGCGGTTTTAGCTCTGAACTGCCAGTTTAGTTTTACTTTTGAACATAATGTAGCCTATACTAAACCAGATCTTCTTACTTATGGAAAGTGCTGGAAGGAGAAAACCTTCTTTTTAAATATATATATGCACTGTTGTCATATCATTAAATAGTATGGCATCATTAAGCACCTGTAATACAGTAATCCCTCATTTTTATCCAGTGGATGTTTACCTCTTCCTTAGGGTTATGCTGGCTGTTACTCTCTCTCCTCACACTCCCCAGTCACCTTATTGTTGTGTGTGTAATGCTTCTCAAAATAAATCGCAGAATCCACATTACAGTAGAATCCATACAGGTAGCACGTGTAAAATCCTGTTAGCAGTCTTTCTAGCTATGTAACTGCTGTATGTTCTCGGTCTATTAAGATCGTGGTTATGTCTTGAGACGTGGACAGTATAGTAGCCTGGATACATGCAGCACTTTATTCTTTTAACATAACAATTGTCCAGGTCTTCCATTAGGTAGAAAGAGTGGAAGAGCCGATTATTTACCTTTGTGATTTATCAGCAATAGCAGTAACACTGCAAATCTTTCCTGACTTTTAAATCTTGTTGTATCCAGTAGAGGCAGACCCCTGCCTCCCCATCAGGCAGTTGTAGAGAGCTATAAGGCCTCCCCTGACTCCCCTCTTCTCCAGACTAATCATTCCCACTTCCCTCAGCTGCTCCTCATAAGACTTGTGCTCCAGACCCTTCACCAGCTGTGTTGCCCTTCTTTGGACATGCTCCAGTGCCTCAATGTTTTTCCTGTAGTGAGGGGTGCAAAACTGATCACAGCACTTGAGATGCAGTGTCACCGGTGCCGAGTATAGAAGCAGGAGGTGTCAGAAACGTTACCGCAAGGATAACTGTCTTGGGGGAACCAAGTGTTCATAGCAACGTTACTTTTTGATCCTTTGATGTCAGCTTTTCCTCTCACTGTGAGGCAAAATTCATCAAGCATTTTATTGTTCACCCACTAATAGGGAATGTGAGCCGGGATTAGAACGTAATGAGACAGATAATTTTACCCTTTTGATGAAACAAGTAGGAAGTTGCAAAAGCACCAGCTTTCAATTATCAGTTTACTCACATTAAAATCTCCACTCTTTTTGTTTGCCTTGGCTCCTTAATAGTTTAAGCATCTTTGGGCAGTGAAGTCGTTTTCCTACGCACTAAGACATGGTTTTGCATATCTGTGGCATTCCGTGAAAGAACTGGCTTGCATTTCTTGGCTGTATTCAGCAGTGTCTCTTCAGTAACTCTCACTGTGTTTGGGGCCTGTTTTCTGAAATAAATTTTATGTTATAGGTAATTGTAATTAGCGGTGACCCTAATTGTTAACTATGTGGGAGATTGAAACTCAGCTATAAATATTGCATAGATCTTTTCATTAAAAATTTGACTTCAAAAAACAGTTAATTAAACTTGCTCTTAAAAATTAATTACGTTATGTGCTAGAAACGTGATGGTTCTTGTATCTTAAAGAAATCTCTAACACAAAAAAACATAATGCTTTGGCAAGGTTGGGAATAATTAGAAATTTTCTCTCCGTTAACATAACTGACAGTCAGAGGTGTTTTCCACCCGTATAAAGGAAAAGCTTCAAAGTGGTCATTCTCTGAAGTTGTAAGCAAAACTGACTTTGCATTTAAGTCCTCCACTGTATTTGATAGACTATTCAAAATTTATCTTTTCAGACGCAGACAGTAAAGTCAGTTTCTGCTTTAGCCATCAAAAAATATTTATGCGCCAACTGAAGACTTTTAAAATACACTTTTGTAGAAGTAGATTATAAGTAGAGTACATCAAGTAACAAAATCCACATTTTTGTAGAGTCACCGAAGTGTCAAAATTTACATCCTCAAAGGAGCACACATTATTTTAATGTTTTATATTTCCTCCCCAGCACTATAGCATCTGTCTTCAATACTACCATTACAGTGCCTGGAGACTCTAATGATTTATTGTTGTTTTGGGAAATATTTTTCTTGCTTCAGATGTAATTTTGTGTCAGTCAAGCGGGAAAGTATATAGAAGGCAAGGTCAGCGTGGCCTTACTCTTTGCATCTCTGAGGAAGTAACTATCAGGGAAAAAAAAGACAGAAACTATCATTGAAAATGTATCAAATGAACAGTGAATTCAGTTTTACTATTAGAGTAGCTTACTTCTCTAATGTGAAAATAAACAGTAGTAAATTAACCTAGAGACTGAAGAGATATTAAAGAGGTGACAGAATGCATACTAATTGAAGACTGCGAGTATATATGCCATGTAGTCCAAGTACAACATGAAATACAATGTTTGTAATGTATCTCTTTTGGTATTTGAACATGGTTTGGCGGCATGTTCAAAGAGAACTGAAAGTGTTGGTTAACAGACAGAAGATGACTAAGAGAAAGCATACAGTACAGCCAGCAGCAAGCACTACAGGCTTTCCCACACTACTGTGCAGAAGTTATATAATGCTGACCCTGAGGGACCATTTCTGTTTAGTGGGAGTGCCAGTAGAAGTGCCATTTAAGAGGGATCTGTTTACAGGGACCTGATTCATGCAAACAAACTGAATGGCACAGGCATCACCAAATATGTAATTTTTTATTTTTTTTTAACATTACTGCAAGTATTGTATTTTATCAGATTTTATATTAGGAATAAAATCTCTTCTTATTTTTTTTTTTAAGGAATAGTTTAAGTGTGTATAAAAGACTTACTGTGGAGAAGGTAAAGTTAAGCAAAGAACTCACAATTTTTTCTTGAAAAAAATCTGGGTGTACACATTCCCTGTTAAACTTCAGTGTGTGCTGCCTTATTAGCTCACCCAAAAGATTCATTTAGATTTGTTGTGGTGGGGAAAAACGTGTAAGCCTGCAGGGTTTTATAGATTGGAGCTATGGAAATGGTATAGCAGTTTTACATAATGTCCAAGTTCAAGTGAAAGAAATTTTGAGTTGCTTTGAGATCCTTCTCTTCAGTCCTGCATCTTAAAATAGTGGCAGGAGCATTCTGTGGTGAAGACTGCCAAATACATACCTAATAGTGGGGTTACTGAACCATTTTTATTTGAAAGGTTTTGAATGTAATGCAGGATGCCAGGAGGAACAAACAGGTAATGATGGGAAATATTTTTCATTTTTTTATACATTAGAATACTTACAAAAGGGAAGTAGATAATGTTTAAGAAAAGAATGAAATGAATGATACTTACACAGAAGTTTTAGTATTTTTTTTTCCCCTGGTGGCCTGATATTTTTATCTTTTCCTATTTATTTTTAGTACTTCAGAGAGAGAGCTGCAAGCTTCCTTTTCACCATGGAATAATCATAACATTACTTTAACACACAAACAGTTTGGATAAAAGTAACTATTATGAGAAAGAACAGAAAACTAGCACTTAAGTGAATAAATTTTATTTCAGTCTCTAGGTTTTTGCCTTTTTTTGTTTTCTCCTAATAAGCAAAGATTATGTCTTTAGGTTCAATACAAGGCTGTATTTTAACTGTAAAGCACTGCATAGTCTTGGATCCAATTGCTAGAATTTCTCTTTATTCTCAGAAGAAGATAAGAACTGAGTAGAGACAAAGTGCCAGCTAAACATGCACATCAGATTTTCAGCAAATGTGAACTGAGATATCTGCACTGAAGCCAGGTAAAAACAAAGCAGAACATTAGGTCTAAAATGTTTATTATGTATGTCTGCGTGTTAATTTGAATGGGAGTTCCCGTTGGGAAGATGGTTCATTTTAATATGTTCTTATCTCTCACCTTGCATTTAGGGACAAGATATTAAAGAGAACAGAGTAAGAAAAGATTTTTTTTTTTAATTCAAGAGTACCAGGACAGAGCCATGTCTTTGCCATGGCTCACAGGATGCTCAGGAAATTCTGCAGGGAGAGGAACTTAACAGAGCTCTGTGGCACCCTCATACTGTGACACCACTATCTGTTGCCAGTGTCAGAGTTTTGTCCCAATGCACAAACACAGGACCTTAATTTAAAGTAAAAGAGCTGAGTGCTTACATTTATAAAATGAATAGTAAAAATCTTTTTGTAATTTGAAAACACAAGATGTATGAATAGATTCATCAAACCACAAAAATATTCTAACAGAATAGTAAAGACATAGAGACAAAACCATTAAAATTAATGACAATCTAGTTCTTCAGTTTTAAAAGGTTGGTTATCCAGTTTTCTCTATCTGATTGATAAGATGTTATAAATGTCAGAAGAGTTTGTATTTTCTAGTTAAACTTGCAAGAATTGTTTATACTGAGATCAAAGATACACATGTTCCTTTATTATATGTTCTTTTTCATGTTTCTTCTGGGCAAGTTAATTAAAATGTTTCACTAAAAATTACACTAAACACATAGCACAATAACAGCAATCTTTGAAGATTCCAAAAACTTTATCAAAAGAACACCATTTATATTTACTTGAAATTGGTGTATGTTAAGGTAATTACTGCTATGCCTTCAGGGTAAAGGAAGTGCTCTCAGCCAAATTATACAAGGGTGTGGATTAAATGAAGCATTACTCTCTGTTTGGCAGTAGCAGGTATAGATTGCAAAATCAGGGTGTGACGTAGTACTGTGGAAAGACTCTGCCAAAAGTGATTTGGCCTGAGTGTGCCCTTACTTTCTCAATTATATGGATCCTAAAACAACCAGATCTAATTAATTCCTAAGTAGAGAGGTCTTGTTAACTGTTTTCAGTCTCAGCTTGTCTGTATTTTTTGAACTATTGAGGCATGAGACAGCACATGTTGACAAAGTGCATGCTTAAATGGAATTCTAGCTGTTTTTAGGGGTGGAAGCACTTTTGCCGAAGAGCTGTTAGAGTAAAATGTCACCTCTGTCCAGAAGAAACTTCATGTCAGCACCGTTGCTATGCGTATAGCAATAAGCATGCGCGAATGAGGTGATCAAATTCATCCTTCTATGTATTGCTCCAGTCCTTCTGTTCCTACCATTTCCAGAGCAGATGGAAGGACTGAGCAAAAGACCCAGTAGTGGCCATGGTGTACAGGAGACAGGCATCTCCCCCAGAGGGGACCTGGGTCTCTTGATTTCATTTTCTGTTTTGATAAGTGAGAAAAAACAAGTACTCTTAAAAATGACCTTGTTTTTAAGATGTGTTATTGACCCTTTGTTTGCATACATATTTCTTCAGCTATTTTAAATATCCTTTGTTAACTTTATATATCTTTTTTATCTGTGTGAAACAACTGAACTTTCATGGATTCAGGTGCAACTTGTTAACCTCCTTGCTGAAAACCAAGTTCAGTCAGAACCATCTTCTCTCAAGGGACTAATTCTTGTAATACAGTGCCTTTCAAACTAACTTTGGGTATTGGTGGACCATACTAAAGTCTGCAATTTATGCATTGTTTCTGGGACCAATGTAGCTCATTATAGCTTGGTACCAGTTCTGCTGGCATACAGAGAAGTGAAGGCCTGTGTGGGTGGGTAACTTATAAGTTGCTACTGTCACACAAGTTTGTGACTTGGTAATACTCACAGAGCTGGCCTCAACATGCTGTTTTAATCCAGGTGAAGTGAGAGTTTCACTAGAGCTTGTCTCCTCACTGTTGGCTTGCTTTCTTGCTCACTGGAGGTTGTAGGAAACAATGACTGATTTCTTGTTTACTTCAAATGAGGTGACAGAATCACCTTAAAACTCTGCATATTGCTCCTTCAAACTTTTATGTTGGAGTTTCCTGTCACCTTAAGGCACACTCAAAGGAAGGAGCAGGTTGCACATGTTCCTCCCTTATCTTTCCATTCACAAGTGGGACTTGGTCCCTCCAGTTTTTACTTCCTCCTTTTCTCTTAAAAGATCCAAATGACACGTAAGCAACTTCAAACACACAAATAAGCAGAAAAACTTGTTTGAGTGTTTTCTGATCTCTTGACCCTAGGCCTAGCTCCGACGTGCTAGACAGACCTTTTGCAAAAGACTCTTATTCAGGCTAAGTAACAGATAGTATTGGAAACATTGCATATCTCATCTCAAGATGGTTGTAGCTCATGGCATCCTCATTTCCTATCCTGTCAGTATCTCTTTTTATGAAAAGAGGGACACTGCCTCTAATGTCAGCTGTCTATGCTAGCATCTGGTACCTCACTGCTTTTTATTTTTCTAGATTTATTCAAGTGTATTGCAGTGATACACAGATTCATGCAAGTCTTTCCAGAATCCATGTAGAGCCTGACTGGCCAAAGAAAAAAGGCTGCTGCAGCTGATATGCCGAAGAATAAAACAGAAAATTGTACCTTACATAATGTATGTTGAACATCTTTTGTTATGATAAATGGAGTAGTAACAGGACGTGTTTTGAGAATTCTTTCAGCAAACTTCTGTTTGTCCCTATCCCCCAGTAGAGCATAAGAAGCAATTCCTCTAGCCTTTGTTTTTTCGATAAGGATTATAACAGCTTAGATGGATTTCATAAGGTGTCGTATTTTCTGTTATTTTCACTTGAAGAGAATAAATAGGCTGTGCTTCCCTACTCTTTGCATCTTTAAATTTTTAGTTTGGATAACCACATTTAAGCGGAGTTTACCTCTGTAATAGTAATAACAAAGTCCCTAAAGTTTTTTGTTTTAGGCTGTCTTGAGCAGCAAGGTCTGTCATCTTCTATATTTATTCAGGAGAATCTGCTGTAGCAGAGCTCTTGATAACTTCTGTGCAACACGCATTGCTCTTTGAAGAACTTCTGTTGTGAACCAAGCTAAAACTGACTTAAAATTTACTTATTTTAAGGACTCCAAGTCACACTGAGCTGGAATTCTTCATTCTGGAATTAAATTCAGAATTTTTGCTTTGAACTACATATAGATAAATTTGTGGTAACTTTTTTACCTTTTGTGTTCACCTGCTCATCTTAAAATATTTTACAGCTCAATTCTAGTTGCTTCAAATTTGACTGCTTCTGTATTAAAAGCTGAACCATAAGAAGGATAATTGTGCAACTTTTTCTTGGAGAGTCTGAAGTGCCCGTGTAATGCGCATTTAATATACCACATCGTGTATACCTTCGCAGCAGCATTTTATCAGAAAATGGTTATCCTTGTGCTGTGGAGCATAAGGTACTCGTCCATTGTTTTACCTAATCATATATGCAAAGGATCTTCAGGAATTGAATTTGTGGTTTGAATTAAGGATCTTCCTGTAAATCATCTTCTTACCAAAAACAAGTCCTTTTCAGGGTCAGTTCCAAGAATGCTGCAAAGAGAACAAGGTGTGTCTGGAATTGTCTGTATCACCAATGTTTGAGCTGATAATTTGGCACGTGCAAATGTGCAGAAGCCATCTAGGAAGATCTAATAGCTGTGTATTTTTATATGAACAAGCCTGTTAAGGTATGTGCTTTGGGAGTCCCAAACTTTCACAATGCTAGTACATGGTTTTCTGTGTTTTCTCTGGTAGCTTGATCTTTTCAAAAAAATAAACTTTTTTTTGTAGCAGTTAGCAATGAAGTCCTTTTAAAAAAACCCAGATATCTTTAATAATGCACAGTGTATAGCAGTGGGTTACTTTCATAATAAGATATGGAGAAGGATTTCCTGTCCTTCAGTATTCAGACCTCAAAAAATGCCATTTCTTTTACTGATGAATATGAAAACTTTGATGCTGCTTTTGTGTGAGTTTTGGGTTACTGGAGATGCAATATGAGCCCTAGTCAGTAGCAATTTTAACTGCTGATACTAGTAAAAAAAAAAAAAAGAGAGAGGAAGGGTGATGTAATTAACTGGCCATTGCTGAATTTCGGTTGTGAGAGGAACCATGCAAAGTAAATTACTCTGTTTTCCTTTCTTGCTTAATTTTCATTCTCTGTCTTTTATCTCTGGTCAAGTACGTTTCCTAAAGACATGAGAAGACCTCCCAAGGTCAGCAGATACTCAAATTTTAGAGCTGCAGATACTGTTGAATTCTGTGTTGAATCACGACTGTCATAACATATTTTAGGAAAACGATAAATTCTCCTTAGGAGCTCTATTTCCTCTGGTTCAAGGAGGGTAAGTAATACAGCACAACAGAAGCAACAATACTACCAAACACCATTGTGACGGTTACCTCTTCATTGTTGTGCACTCACAATCCTAGAGGATGGCAATTTCTCTGTTTCTTGAACATACTTTTCCAAAGGGTAACATCACAAGCTTCATTTAATTCAATACAATACAAGTTTCCTTTTCAAATTTAATTTAGCTTTTTTGTTTTTAAATAGCTCTGATGAGCTTAGCAAAAACAATAATTACTTTCTGAGGATATCTGTTAGAAAAATAACCCTTGTTAATCCAAACTATGTGTCACGGTCTGTGTTTTCCTTGCATCTTTTTTGTTATCTGCTATCTAGAACTTGTAAATAATATTGCCAATCTGATTTCAGAATGCTGATTTTATCTGTACAGGCTTATTAATGTTTGTTGTAGAGTCATTTTCCATTCTCTGCATTGTAGAAAGAAACAACAGGATGGCATAGCCCCTGTTTATTTTTCAATTCTATCTAATGCCATTATGATGTAACGTTAGAGGTTGTTATAAATTAGCACGTTCCTGATTAGCATGAATTCAATATGTGCTCTTTACTTCAAAAGAATGCTTGGGACACGTGCTACTACTTGCGTTGTTTATATATGGTTCTGTAGAAACTTAACATTTGCAAGAAAAATGTAAGATGATGATTTGATAAGATTACGCAGAAATAATTAGGTGGGTGTGTAGGCTCCTAAATGTATTTGATTTTAATCTCTAATTAAAAAGTTGGATTTTTTATTGTTTTTGTGATGCAATAGCTTTTACTTCATTATACCTTTTGTAAATAGGGGCCAAATTCTGCATGTTCATTGTGTCTAAGTACAGGATGAATGTATGTATATGGAAACAGTATTCTCCTCAAAGCCATTGACAGACTGTCTCCATAGTTCCTTTTGGAGGATTATTCCAAGATGCAGAATGCTTACATGTTTGTGTCCTTAGACACCTTGAACCAGAAATATCTCTCTGCATTCCTTTGGCTGATGGTAGGTATAATTATCTTTGTGGGATATGGCACTGCCAGAAGCATAGTGTTTTTCATGTTGGTGCTGTCTGATTCTGCGATCTCTTATATGAAGGTTGGAATTAGCTGGTGTTGCAGTGAAGATATCTCTTTGTGGATCTACAGGTGTGAATTCAAGTCTTGCTCCATCCCACTGATCTAGCACTGACTTAGTTCTGCTTGCAAGGGCATAGTTGGTCATTTGGGCTGGGGAATCAGACAGCCAGATGTATAACCATAGATGACTATATCAGTCTTTGAATAGGAAAGTTACTGTGTTTAAGCATATTATACAGTTGTCTAATATCCAGTTGTCTTGCACAGTTGTGGAGAAACATGACTGACTCATGGTTTCAGAAGCCAAGCTTCTCCTAATGCCTGGAGTTGGGGCATCTGCTGGAAAATCACTTGCTGGTGTGAAAGAAACAGCAGCAGTATGTGCGTAACTGCATGCTACTGGATTGTGTAGCTCTGTGGAGTTTGTTCTCTAGATAACTGTTTTTAAGAGCAGCATTTCATAAATCATTGGTAAAAAGGTAAATATTACATACTTCTAAATGGAAAACGTATATCCTCCTGTGCAGATTTTTCTGTATGGCATCATATTTGACATGGCAGCCACAGCCTGATCTACTGACATCTACTGTTCCCGAATTACTTTTATTTTGTTAGTTTGTGAGTTTTTGTGGTAGTAATGGGAATGGGGAAAGGGAACAAATGAACATTACTGTCTGCCACCTAACAGCACAGCTCCTTTGGCTTTGTATATTTGTTTGTTTTGTCACTACCATCTTGATCGGTCACCTGCACTAACTGGAGCAGTGACACTTGGCAGCAGTAAAGCTGAATGAAATTTCTCTCTTATTTCTACGAGTATGAAGTGAAGAAAGGTTCTCATATTGAAAGCTAAAATAAATGAGGTTTATACATCTTGTAGAAAGTACAGGGAGTAATCAGAGAGGTGTTTTATTTGTCCTTTTGATTTTGTATGTTTTTAAGTGTGTAGATCTAGGTAACAAATTGGAATCTCATTTAGAAAATGAGTGTTAAATTGAGGAGATGGTACATTTACTCTGAAAGAAGAAATAAGTGGCGAAAAGATAAGGAGGGGCTAATAACAGCATGGGCTCACCTGTTGTCAGGTGGAGTTCTGCAAACTTGCAAAAAACACTGCAAGAACCATGTCAGTGTTTTCAGAAGTTCTTTGCATTCAGTACTGATGCCGTCCTAACACTTCTGTGTGTACATTTAAACAGAGCACGTGAGAATTGTCTGTTTTAAGTGATGTGCAAGATACAGACTGAAGAAAATTAACAGTTTCCTTTGGCCTCATACTATTTTCAAGGATAACAGTGTATTAGAAAGGCTGCTAAATATAGTTCAGAATAAGACAAGGAACAACTTTTGAAATTAGTTGTATTGTTCTGCAGCTTCAGCAGATTGTGTTCTAAAGTAGTTTTAAAAGCTGTGATACAGATTAAACTTAGTTGAAACATTTTCCAACACACTTTGGTCCTATCCATTTTCCACTCAGTCAGGACCATTAGATTTTATACTTAGCGGTGTGAATTTGAAGTAGGTTCTCACCTACAGCGTTGGATGTTAGTAAAATGTCTGTTTTGGTGGTAAAACAAAAATGTACACCCATTCCTTTTAATTTTATGTGAGCTGCATCTGAAAATGTTTACAGTTGGTTTTGAAAGTGTTTGTGATCTTGTGTGCAAGTAAAGAGAAGCAGTTTCTTATCCAGTGTATAAAAATTATTTAATGAATTCTGTTTGATCTGTTAAAGCATAATTGTTGTGAGAATAAAGTGTTTGAGGGAAAATTAGTATATATTTATGGCATTACAAAATGATCCTCTTTCTGTTATATAATGCCTTGCTTGAAAAGTCCCAGAAAAGAGTAATACTGCTCTGAAAACTTTTACTTTAAAAACAAACAAATAAACAAAAAACCTGTCCTATGAAACCTGAATGAGAGATTACAGTGCATACTAGAATATCTACTTGTCAGAAAATTCAGTTTTGAATAGGTGACTGCTGAAAACATAATTCTGTTTACTGGAAATAGTTCTAAAGCCACGAAAGGTTGATAGGAAAGCAGGCTGAGCTGATACATGCATATTCAGCTTATATGAGTTGTTTACTTGGGTATATTTTAACTATGCCATGTTGCAAGAGGCCACAATATAAATTACACGATGTATGTCTGCAATAAGAAATACTGTTTCCTAGAAGCATAGTTTATTTTCATGTTATTTTCATGTCCTTATATCTTTCAGAGTTTTTGGTGTTTTTTTTCCTTTTAAAATAAATTATTAACTACTATAAACTTCAGAGTAATTCATTTTTTTCTCCATATGCTTTAGAGGGTCGATCACAGAAATGAGTCTGAATATTATCTTCAGTTATTTGCTCACTGATATTGCTCAGTGGTTTTCTGAGGACTTCCATGCTTAACCTTCAGTTGAATTCCCTAACTGTAGATTCCATGAGATGGGAGTTACAGGAGTTTTATCATGCAAAAATACCTTTTTTAACTAACAGAAAGAGTTTATGAAGAGAGAAAAGGAATTTTTTCAAAAAGTTAATAAAAAGTGTGGATTCTGTGATGAGTGGCCTCTCGGCCTCTATTAAAACAATTTTTTTCATACAAACATTTAATATTAGGTGGTTGTAGATGCTCCATTAGGGTAAAAGAGAGAATTTTTCCCCCTCTCCTGGCTCTCTTGTTAATTTAAAACAAATGTAATGCGTAATGTTGATGCTGTTTTATAGGAAGTGTTCTCAATTAATTGCTAGTGCTTCTTTGGGGCATTGTTGCTATTATCATTGCTGTGATGTAGAAGTTACTTCCTCATATAAATTTTTGTATAAATCTAATCTGTATGGCGATGAGCTCATCTGCTTCCTGTGTATTTTAGCCCAAGTATTTGGAATTTTATTAGTTCACACTGTGCATATCTAGAGCAGGGGGTAATGTTTTTTCTTTCAGTGAAAGTGCATAATGAAGCTGGGGATCTAGGAGCAGAGAAGTACATTTTGGATAGGAGGACAACTACCTGGTTTATGTCTTTTCTCTTTAGTCTCAATTGTACTGGCAGAGATTATACTGCCAGAAATGACCAAGTGAAGAAAGATGCACTTTCAGTTCATTGCTCTAATAGTACAGGAAGCTACTATAGTTTCAGACTCCTCATGAAAGCAGACTCTGTTTCTCAAAAGATACCAATTCGGTCAATGTTT
This sequence comes from Numida meleagris, assembly GCF_002078875.1. Classification (NCBI taxonomy): domain Eukaryota; kingdom Metazoa; phylum Chordata; class Aves; order Galliformes; family Numididae; genus Numida; species Numida meleagris. The sequence continues at coordinate 55,218,070 of NC_034411.1, forward strand.
ACATAAAGTCAGTGCATGCTTGGATTTACAAAACAATTAAAGCTGATAAATTGTGTCAATAGGGAAATTCTAGTCATATGACAAAAAGCACCAGTCATTTTGAGGCGTTTAACATGACGTTTAGACATTAGTGATTGGTTCTCCTAGGAAAGAATTTATTCTTCTCATATAAAATTCCTTATGAAAGAGACCACTGGAGGATCAGTGCAGAGTAATAGGAAATACAGTAATTCAAATGTTAATACTTTCATGGGGAAGATCAACTTCTTGAGATGTACAGGGTTTTGAGGGTGAGGACAGCAGAGGCTATTTAGAGGGGAGGTTGTTGGAGAGTTCAAATAAATCCTCTGAATCGATAGAAGTGCTTCTCCATTAGTGGTTCTGAAGCATCTGTAAGATAAGGCAGCTCAGAATAACCTGGGGCGATGGTTTTTCGAGGTATGACCTTTATCTGACTTGCTCTAGGTGAGAGCCTCAGCAGGTCATGGTGTTCCGTAAACATCATTTTTGGATGAAATGAAAATGGTCTTCTGCAATCCTGGCCTCGGTTTCACTACCTCACTGCAGTAGTTCAAAGTTTGCACAACCAGGATCGCAGAGAGTTAGCTCTGCAACCACTGCTGAGGCTGTTAGTCACACCTGCTCAGTGTCATTTACGAACTTCATCAAGCATGGAACCATGTCAAGCCAATAACTGTGAAAAATTGCTTTAAAAATTTACTGCATCTTTTGAGAAAGAAGGGATGGATATTCCTTTGCTTGCTGAATGGACCTTGTTTCATGGACGAGGGAGTTTTCTACTGTTGTTTTTAAATGTCATTGTCACCAGTGTGAGGGCTAATAAAGGAATGCTTGATTACTGAAAACCGCAGAAGGATGACACTGAAGAATAGTCTGGAGTAACCATATCATGATCAGTGTAAACAAACAACATAGGCTCTGTGAACTATAGAACACTTGAAACTGGATGCTTGCAGCAGAACAGGTTTGCCTTTCTTCAGGCTTTATGGATGGACTAATATCCTCCAATTAAGTCTTTGCATGACAAGTAGCTGCATATAGAGACCCACAGAAGTACTCACATACTCCTGAAGTACTCCGATGTACTGCATCTTTGAAGAAAGTAATCGGTGCTACTGATTATTAGAAAAAAAAACAAAGCAATACAAAAAAATAGATTTTATTTTAAATTAAGTTTTGAATTTTTTTTTCAAATAAGCAATTGATTTGATCATATGGTTTTTTTCCAACTGTTAGCATAGATAAAACCATTGTGTAGAGGAAAAAAAAAAAGAGCAGATTTTTATCTTGCAGACATTTTATTAGTCTTGAGTTTTGATTGTTTTTAATCCAGTAGTTGATACTACTCCTGTATACGGTGCTTTATCTACCAATTTGCAGTGTCATCTCTGTAGCAGCATGTCTTGTAACTGTTTGTCTTCGTGGATAGCAATTTCGTAGATAGCAGCATTAGTAGAAGCACTGACCTTCGGTTAGTGCTGAACAAATGTTTTGAGAAAAACTTATTTGAAGAAAAGAAAGCTTGAGGTCTGTCATCTTTGAGTGCATGTTGAATTCAGAAAACGTTTTCTATTCTCATCTCTATTCCTCTTCCAGAAAGTAATAAAAATACTAAATTAAAAAATCAAGGCAAGTCTTTCAGAATAAACTATTTCAGAATTTATACTCAATTTTTTGAAATGATTAAGATCACATTTTTTAACTCATATACAAAATTGAAAAATTAATTATAGTACTTAGGATTTCTCATAAGTAAAAAATGATTGACATGCACAAGATCTACGGGAGCGTGGTTTAACTCTGATTGTTTGAGCTTGCAGTTTTTATTATATTTAGAAATATCTAAATATCTTAATGATTAAACATTTATGAATAAACCTCCTGTGAAAGTCTAAACCACTAGGCTTTAGAAAGTATACAGTAAGAGAAGTTGTGCAAGCTTCCCCATGGACCTCTGCCAGTGCATGGGAATCTGAATCTGAAAAATCCTCTTTATTCAGATACTGGGCTCCTCAAGAATAGGCTTTTGGAGTGGTAAATGAAAATGAATTTTCATAATGTATTCCCATTTGAAAACAAATATTGTTCCAAATCTTGTGTCTTGTGGAGAAAATGCGGTGAGCTTAACTCTGTGTTGTCTGGCCTCTCTGTTCTTAAGAAAAGAGAAACCATTCTCCAGCAAAGCAGGAGCATTTTTCATTGTCATGTCCAATAATTTTTAGATTTTTGTGTCTTTTTAAGATGTTTTCTTAAGTATACAGCTGAGGAGACCAATAACAAAAAAGAAAAATCCATAAACGATGAAAAGATTTCTCTTGGCTTAGTAGTTAACATAATAGTTTGAAAAGAAAAGAATTTACAAGTGCTTGTTCAAATGTACTGTATAGAGAGTGAATAAAATAAACAGCAAGATGTGTTGTGATAGGAACTCAGACGATCAAAGAGAACTACTGAATAGGCATACTTATTCTTTCAGATAAAATAAGGAAGTAATTCCTTTGAGAGTTTTTGTGATCATTTCTGCTGGAAAACTTTGTATGCATTCCTTGGAAATTCAGTGAAGAGAGAAGCAATACAGGCTAGATAATAGTGTCAGCTCTGAGCACAAGGTGGCATGGGACATAGTTTGAGCTATTTCTCCAAATCATTTGAATGGAAATATTGGATTAGTTAACCTTGCATCAGGTCTGTTAGTTAAATACACTCTCCAGCTGTTCCTGACTGAAGGATGCATAGTTGTGACTGAAAGATGGCTGCTGCTTTTCATTAGAATTTTGTCAAACATATCCTGCTAACATAATGATATTAAAATAAAATGGTTTATTCGGTGGAAGAGGATAACAAGCAAAAAATTCACAGCCTTTTCTTTTCACAGAGTGTTTCAGCCCAGTAGGAAATCCTCTTAGCCGAACACTATTGGGCAGAATACAGATGGTAAGGAATTCTATCTTTGCATTTTTTTTAAATTGATGTCTAACTATAAAATGTCATTATTCACAAGTTCTCATTTTAGAGAGGTTTTTTTTTTCTCCTGCCCTTATTCACAAAAGAAGTATCTTCAAGCAAATCGTCTGTATGGGCAAATAAGGTTTTTCTGCAGGTAGCTGATTGAGAGATCAGATATCTGCAAATTAAACCTTTTTAAAAAATCATTTATATATTGTTGTTTAGAAATAAATAAGCCAAAATCACAGTCCTGTATTACTGATTCTTGCTAAGAATGTAAGCACTGGTAAGTAGAGAGAGAAAAATGGAACAAGAACTTGAAATTAAATCCTGTGTATTTACTGTTTGCTAATATTTCACCTGTTGTAACAAGTGACATCACAGTTATCCTCTGTTAATTTAATGGCTTGTCTCTAAGTCTTGTTGAAAACTTGTAGTAATTTTCTTTTTTCTTATATTTCTCGTTTCCTAATCACTGTAATGAAAACCAGCAGAATCTGTAATGCCATTAATTCCGTTTATATACTTCATTAACCTGGATTAAGCATGGAGGGGCTAGTGATGGAAGAGTGAGTGCTGTTCTGGGCTGAAATTACACGAAGCTCTAGAAGGCTGGGCCCATTGTACTTAGATATTAATGCTCTCTCCCCTCATGTACGGAATGCCATAGTTTAATATTCTATGTTAATAAAGTCATGGAAGGCTCATAAGGCACATTGGATTCACCAAGAAATTTTGAAACTGCAGTTTTACATCACTATTTCTTTATTGACTAAATGATCATTGTTTACACATTTTCAACTTTTTAACCCTCATATAATTTTTAAGAATAAGTATGCATTCATTTTTTACTTAGTATTTTAGTGTTCTCTGTGACAGAAAGCTTCATAAACAATTAGAAGATCAACTAAATAATAAATAACAGCTAATTTTAAATATTTTTTTTCCTGAGGGTTAGTTTAAGGGTTTGAATATTTTTGTTACATTTTCTGGTGTATAAGTAATAATATGCAGAAATACGTATGTGTTGCAAGTACAATTAAACCAAGTTGTTTTAATCAAGCAAGTAAAATATTAACAAATGACAAAACAGTTTTTGAATAACTTCAGGAACTCGAGTATTCTACGTACATCTGAACTGATCCTTTTTTCTTTTTTTTTTTTCTTTTCTCTCTCTTTTTTTTTTTTTCTATCCCTGTGGGCTTTACTGCAGCAGCTGTGTTTGCATTTCTGTTTTCTGTTTGTACATTGCAGGTTTCAATAAAGGGCAGCCTGGCACAGGTTGTTTTTTCTTTTTCTTTTTTTTTTCCTCTAGGCAGATTATAGATTCCCATGCTCATTAAATATTGAAGAGCTGTAATCAAATAAGGAATGTAGTCATCTGAAGCCTAAGGAAGTAACTTTGCAGTAGTTTTATGACAGCAGACGGATTCATTAAGACCAAAGAAGAGTACATTATTCTTAGCAGTTAATGCTTTTAGAATCATTTAAGTTTAGCTATTAATACTGTCCTTGTCATTCCATTTCCTGTAGTCTAAATTTGTGCAGTTAAGTGTCCTTAGCTGAGTGTGTGTTGACAATTAATTGGACCAGAGAACAAGAACAAAAATGTGACAGTGCTAACAATATTCAATTATTTTATGTTAAGTCTCAACTTATTTAGTATTTCATTTAAAACTTCAGTTACTGGAGTAAAGAGTTTGCATGACATTCTTAAGGAAGGAAAGGATTAAGTCAATTTATAAACCTTGACTTTATAAAGAAAAATGAAAACAATGCAATAACTGTAAATGTTTGGACTGATTTTGTAAATTTTAAAAATGCTTTAAATATTATCAGATTTTTAAGCCAGTCTCAGAACTTTGGCTGTTAAGCTTTGAGGCACAGATCTGTTGACCAGACAAGGGAAGCTTTGACATTGATTCCCAGCGTCCTTGTTGGAGTGTCTACACAAGGAGCACTCCCAGCTTCTCTTACATCCTGGCAGAGAGCAGGTGTAGGGAGGTGGAGAGAAGCAGTGGCACTGTGCAACGTCCAAGAAAGAGATGTTGTCCTCCTTCATGTCGCTGGGTCAGTCCTTCCAGCAGGAAAAGGGCAGAGGGTGGCTTTGGCCCTGGATTTACGCCCATCATATTCATGCTGTTTGTGTAGTGTCTGCATAAGACTGATCTTAGACAAGTTTATTTTTCAAATTGAGTTAATTAGAGTTAATGACTAATTAGTGGTGGGCCTTGATTTTTATGTTTATCCTATGACAATAAAGTATTTGTTTGCATTAAAGGAAAAAGCATATGAAACCACCAGAAGACTTAAAAATTTTCCATGATTTTTTTCCTTTAAATTGTGATAGTTTTGTGTTTGAAATATAGTTTTTCAGTGGTAGAAATAAAATGCTGAATTTTTTAAAGAAAAGGCAGTAATGACACATCACTTGTTCTTACTCAGAGCTGCTTCTCATAAGGCTATCTGATGCCCAAGTCTTGCTGGCTACCTTATATCTCTCTAAAAGAAAGCAAAACCTCCATTACCACAATCACTGGAACTACCCAGTTATGAAGAAGCCATAAATATTTTAATTAGTGCTTTTACCAGTGACACTTGATATGGCAATTCACTAATCAGGTTACTCTTACCTGAAATGCTCTCTTATTATTCTTAAAATGTTTTCTATTTTTGTTAGAAATATCAAAGTTATCCATGTTGGCCTATTGTGGATAACCATTATCATGTTCCGTGGTCTGGAGCTGAATCCATTTGTCTTTGTCTGAGGATGTTCCTTACAGTAAAAGCTCCTTGCAGTTTTGTTTGAGCCAAATCAATGTGACATGGCAGGTTTTTCACTTTTATTCCATTTTCTCACAGATGGTCTACTCCATTTAAGAGCAGCTCCTAAGAACATATCTGTAGGCCTCACATCTGTTTGGATGGGAGAAAAGGATTAACTAGCTTCTAGCTTCCATCTTGCATTAAAAAAGGACACTAATATTACATTAAGAGCAGTGTATTCACACACTTCAATATGCCTGTTGCTTTACTGTAATCCTGAAAATGTGGCTTAGTCTTGTCACTTGGCACTAAAAAAAAGTTCTTAAACGGAAAAGGTAGTTGTTTGCGCCAGGTTTTTCTTGCAGAGTACTTGGTAGTTAGCAGTATTTGATGAACAACATGGCATGGCAGAGCCCGCTCCAGTACCATGCAGGGTTGGCACGCCTGTGGTAAGCAGTCACGGTAATTTCCCGGCTGGTGCAGCAGCCAGCTGCCACCGGGACTGCCAGTGCGGTTAGGGGCAGCTGGGCTCTGCTCCCTAGGCCTCTTTAAGAAGAAGCTCTCTGGATTGTTGTTGCCTTAGAAGTTTAACGCAGTATCTGAGAACATTCAGCATAGTCTCAGGATGACTCATGGATTTCAGGTTGTTATTTCCAAACAGTTTGCTCTCTTCAAGGTCTTCTTACATTGAGTGTTTGAGAGCACATAAATACTTTATTAAAAAGAGAGAGACAGATTGAGACACAACAATGGGGCAATATGAGTACCTGAACTAGATACCTAAATAATACTGCTAATAATTCTGATGAATCATTTTTGAGCAACAGGAGGCACTCCCATCCCACAGGCTAAGCACGTGGCCTGCACAGTTCTCTTAACCTTGACAATGAGAAATAGCTGAAACCTGTAAGGCACTACTAGCTACCAGTAGACCACTGATCAAGCTTCATGCTCTGAACTGCGCTTCTCCTGTTCTTTGCTGAAAATTTGCTTACCAAATCAGGCAGTTACTTTTTTTTTTTTTTTTTCTGTTCTCCTTTGTGTATACACATAGTTATTCAGAACTCTAGGCGGTAGGCTTAGATGTTTTGGTAAGTTATAAGAACTGAGTGCAACTGTTCACGTCTGTATTGCATTCATCGGTATGCATTGTGTGTGTATGTAACTACTGTGATGATGCCTGGAGAAGAGACCAAGGAACCTTGGTTTTCAGGAGCATCAAGAATTTCTTTCCTCTGTGTGATAAGCTTAGCAAAGTTAAGAAAACAATGCGTAAGGGCAAGGATCTCTGTAGAAGTAGAAAATAAAAGAAGTAATTTGGGTATAAATTCTCAAATTACAATGTTGTTTGCAGTGTGGCACAATCTGCTATGGGTAGAAATCTTGTTTACTTCACAATATTCACATTTGATTCTTCTCTTCTAAAATATTTTAATTACTATATAATATTTCTGTTCCAGGTTGTAGTTAGTATCCTTTGATGCATGCTTCCAATTCTAAGGGAAGCTGGTTTCCCCTTTGTGAAAATAGGCCATTGGAAAAGATTAGGCAAAGAGTTTCCATCTTTTCCATTGTTCTAATCTCTTTTTTCTGCTGATTTTTACTGTATTTCTATTTTATATTTTCTTGCAAATGAAGGGCTCTATTTTTTTTTTTTATAGAAACCAGATTTTATAGGTACTGACTCATTCTAATGATTGCCTTTTATATACAGTGGTATTCCTGTGACTTTACTGGAAGCCTGAAGAGTTAAGTGGCAAAGATGGAACTATTAGAACTGAATGTTTAAGTATTGGTTATTAAAACCAGCCTGAAATTCTTCCTTATGTGAAAGTGAAATCTTTTGCATACCAGTTCAGAGGTAAAGTTCACTGCAACAATTTCTTAAACATCTACTGTAATATTTGCAGTGCAGACAAGCTTAGACTGTATAATCATCAATCCTCTATCCTCCCACATGTTGTCTTTAGTGCAGTGTACACGTTTGAAAAACTTAATAAGTGCTATAAGTGTCTGCATAGCCAGCGTTACTCTGGATTGCTCAACATCACTTCTGCTTTTTCTTTCTTTAAAAAACCATTTTTATTGCAGTTTTTTTTAGAGTAGGCTTGACATATGAAAGATATGTAAAATTGTCGTTTATCAAAAACCTTTAATACTAAGTTATAGTATTTCATTTTCTAGAGTAATGACCATCTGACTGCACTGGGGGTAAGAGGAGGAAGCAGTTGTCTGCTCGAGCAAGAGACAGTGAGTATTATGTAATTTTTTGCAGTATCTCTATACATTGTTTTTTTTAGCATGAGCTGAAGAATTTTTTTTGCCACCCTAGATTTTCCTTGTCAACATGTTCATAACTATGTTACTGGTAGTTTTACATCATTTCTGAAAAATGATTTTGTAAAATGTTGATGGATATAGATTTTTTTTTTTGCTTGAATTTGAACTCAGACAATGTTTAACACATATCTGAATGTCACATCAGGAGAAATTCCATTGCTTTGGGCATAACTGTGAGTCTTTTACATTCTTCTTTGGTCCTGAGGTGCATTTCCTGTATTCCCCTCATGCTCATTTTCTGATTATTTATCTCTAGAGAATATTATGGCAATTTCCACATTTCTTTTAAACTGTCAGGCTTGCTAAACCAGTTGTATTACAGGACACATTGGTATTTTAATTTTTTATTTCTGAGAGACAGAAATAAGTGGGACTTGCTTGGTTAGTTTGAACTAATTGGCAGTGTTCCCATGTTAATGAATTGTTGTAATTTTTTTCTAAAGAACAAAACATTTGCACTAAAAGTATCTTTCAAAAGGCACTGCAAAAAGAAATAATCATTACTCTGCCTTACATTCTGCCAAGTGGTTAGTGTAAAATTCCTTTCACCTTAAGTGACCTCACAATTTTCATAGTACTATCACTAAGGAAGCCTTAACCACTGAGCTGAAGTGGGCATTGTTAGAGCACCCCTTGCTGGGCATGATCGTGTAAGCTTCCAGTTCTGCACTGATTCTGTGTGGAGCTCTCTAATGTATTTTAATGTAGTTCTATTCTATTTTATCGTTCAAATTTCTGTAGTCAACATCACCTGTAATTACTGCAGTATCTTTTCTAATGCTAGGAGAAGAGTTATGACAGAAGGTGGTCATTGCTTAAATCCTTATATTTAAGTTCATAATTACTGAATGCACATTTTGATAAATTTCTTGTATGCTGACAGCTATGGTGATATTACTTCTTTGATGCCAACCAGCTCACAAATTACCACATAAAATTTTCAGTGGTAAAAGCGTTTTCATATTTTCCCATTCATAAGTGATTCATCAGTGAAATGCGAGTATGAAAACATAAATGACATTAGCTATATTATTACACACATAACTCATAGGTGATCATACTGAAAACAGAAATACAAATATGGAAAACACTGCAATTCAGCACTCTTCAGTCTTAAATGCATGCGTAGGTAATACAAAAAAGTTATGCAAATCTCTATCTGCATAATAACTTTACTGTGTTTAATACCCAATAACTTTCTATCACTCCCTAACAATCCCTGTTTCTTATTTTTTTATTTATGATTTTGTAAAGGTGAGAATTCTGTATAGGGTAATAGTGCCCTTTGTATAAAGAAGTCATGTTTATGATCTTCACTTACGATGAGGGAAGTGAGCAATTCCCCTCTTCTTTCAGTTCACTTCTTTTCAGTCATTTCTGGCTCTGAATTTGTCAGAACAGATTTTTGTTCGTGGAGCATGGGAAATAAATAAGAAATTATATTTTATATTTCCACATTCAGAGTAGAAAGCAAGCTTCTGGTAATATATTCTATGTAGTGCGCATGGTGCTGGGCACTGTTTGCACTTTCATCCTGAAAAGTATTGATGTCCTGTTTTTTACTGACAAATGGCTTTGTTATGTGAGGTGGAATATACACTAGTTTTTTTTGCAGATATTTATAAAATAGTTTATGCAAATGTGTATTTCCAAAGAAACAAGAGAAATGTGAAGTAATCAAAGCAAAACTTTGCAATGACATTTTTGCACTGAACTTTTCCTTCTGCTAAAACCGTAGCACTGCTGAAGTATTTATTTGAACACATATGCTTCGTGCGTACTCAGAGTGGGATCTGAAGGTGGTGTAACAATTCTGAGAAAGTGAATGTATGAAGTGTTTTTTTTTCTTTTGCTTCACAAGTAAATTGCTTATAAAACTAACAGCTGCTGTTTTGAAGCTAATCTTAGTGAATTGAATGTTCTTAACCATTTCTACAATCCCACAGTCCTTTATCTTGCCTCTCCTGCTGCTTTCCCACCACCCCTGATCCCATTAGCAAAACTTGAGACAGCCTCAGCTTTTACCAAAGTGCAGCTTTGGTTTCAGCTGCTTTTCTGCAAGAGGAAGTGAATGTTGTGCTTTTTTCTCTGTGGCATGGTTGTGATAAAGCTGTGGTGCTCTTATCTCTCTTTTAGGTAGTGGCTCTTTATGACTACACAGCGCATCGATCAGATGAGCTAACCATCCATCGCAGTGACATTATCCAAGTGTTGTACAAAGATAATGATAACTGGTGGTTTGGCAGCCTAGCAAATGGACAGCAAGGCTATTTTCCAGCTAATTATGTGGCTGGTGAAAGTAAGTTTACTGCTGTCTTCCTGGTATACTGATGTGGGTTTAACTGATGGTCCAAGATTTTACCATGCTGTACTGCTTATTATTGTGAAAATGTGAATTTATGTAGCACACAGGTGGCGTAACGGTGATTTATTGTGATGCAGAAATTGTATAAAGTAAGCTAGCCACATAGCAAGTTGACATATCTGACTTTAGAATATATTGGCACTTGGTTAAACATTCCTGCTTATATAGTACTGACTTGATTATCAGTAAACTGGATTGATTCCTCATCCCTTCTTACATATAACCACCTGGTTCATGCCCTACCTTGGCAACATTTTAGAACATATTTTAGCATTTCACTGGCATCTTAGGCTTTTTAGGCAACATCTGTTAGGTCTAATTGATCGCGTCTTGTAAAAACTCTTGTTTTCCCCCACCCCCCCAACTCTTATGGAGAATGCTCAGTTTCCAAACAGATGAATTCCATTATGAAGTTTTAAAAGAACAGTGATGGCTAAATCTCACATCTGAACACCGAACTTGCTACCAGGCTCTTGTCATTAAAGTGGTTAGGATTAAAATAATACAACTAAAACTGAATGTAACTGAACAAATAATATAGGAAGCATCCTAATGAGTCAGCTGATGTAAAGGTGTTCAGTGTCCTGTCAGTTATTAGTAATCAGTTTACGAATATAGTGTGTGATTACATGCTACAGGAAGTACATTTGCTTTCCTAAACTATCAAGCTATCAGTTATTCTGGTGTTTAGAAATCTTTTAACCCAACATTTCTCAAGATGTTCTCCCCCATTTTCTAGTTCCTCCCTCCATCTTCTGAGTGAACTCTATTATCTATGCCTCTTCCTTAAAAAACTTGGACATACTACTGTGCTAACTAGATGATGCTACTTAAAATTAGCTGAACTGCCGTCCTTCCCCTTTGTCCTCCCCTCACACATCCTGTGCATTTTCTCCTTCCTCTCTTTCTTGCAAACTGAGCCAGGGAGCAGTCTCTGGGATGAGTCTTCCGGTAATAGCCTGTTGTACTCAAGAAAGTTTACAAATATATACATTTTTGTGTAGTTTGCTTACTTAAAGGGAAGGAATCCTAAAATTTATTTTAGTTGGTGACCAAATTGTCACTGAATCAAAAGAAATGCACATGATGTATTTGTTAAGCATTAGTTTTATTGCTGTCAGTATAGACTTTGTTCTTAGTCATGTAAATTATTGTTTTCATTTTATATTAATACCTATAAATTTAAATCTAAGCATACTAATATAAACAAAAGTGAATGGGCAAATTCAGTTACCTTACAAAGTTTAGCTTCAAAGTTTTTTGACCAGTTTTAGTTCACGTACCATTATTGGCTGGACAATAATGTCACAGTTGTTCACTTCAAGTAGATACTTCTCTTGTTATTTCATGGTGCTCACAATGGTGAATTATGATTTCTGTTTTCAGAAGAATATGAAGAACAGCCTTCAGGACTAGTATCAGACTGTGCTCCTCTTCTACCCAAAGGACCTAAAGCAGCAGAGGAAAGTTCTCCAACACCCCATAAGGTATTAATTTTAGAAGAAAAGATTTTTTCTGCAGTAGTGACAAGGTCTGTCCTTTGTATGCCAGGTGAACTGTATTAATTTTCCTTCCTTTTTACAAAAATTGTGACATGTCAACCTCATTCCAGGACAGCGGATGGATTTCTTTTTTCAGCAGATATCTAACATTCATTTATTGTGGGGATCTGTTTTGTCACGTGGCAATTAAATACTCTACCTTACTCTTGCATCATTATAATGAGCACCTGATCTACCTTTGACTCCAAGGTTGACAGAAGTATCTAACAGCTACTTAGCAGAGGTAACTGTTCAAGGAACAACATGGGTTTGTCAAAACCTGACATATTTTCTGGCATTTGCTTGTCCTTCCTGTAGTATTCATTGCTCTCAGTTTTTGATTCTTCAAACTTCTTGCTATGAGATTTCCATATCTATCAGGTCACTTTGAGAAGGAAAAGAAAAATGCTGTGCTGTTTTCTCTCAAGAGTTTTTTCATCTGTTTAATACTTTCCTACTTAAGATGGGTAATGTGATCATAAAGCCTCATTACCAGACCATGCGATACCCTGCATGCAAACCTACTTACTTGTCAATGGACGTTTCTGTTTAAAAGCTGCTGATGGTCCTCTGATGTGAATGACTGCTCCCATCCTGTACGTTGCTCAGGAGGATACACTGCAGCAACACTATAGTTTGAACGAACAAAGGAAATAAATACCAAGAAACCTTTAACAGAACAGTATAAGGCTTTTTCTGACTCCACCCCTTTTTCTCAGTTCCAGGTATGATTGTTTTCTGCGATAATATGTAAGATACTATTTAGTACTTCCAGAGTTTGTCTCTTTGGTTAGCAATTTTTATCCCTAAAGGATGTTCTAAGTAATTAAATAAGAGTATTTACTAGTAGTTAAGACTTTTGTCTTGACCAGATCTAACATCACTCCCATAGTAAACAGCTTTTGAGTTGCAGTTGCGTATAGCATTTTGTTTACATATCACAGACTTTACTGTATGCAGAAATATTCCTATTTTTTTTTATTTTAATTAATAGCCAGAATGTAGTCATAACAGCAGCTAGAAGTTAGAGAAAATGTATGTAAAGGGAAAAAATATAAGATGTTAAGTTTGTTTGTTTTTTTAATCTTTAGATAGTTACTGCTATATGCAAAGCTTGCCAAAGGATTCTCATTTCAGGAGCCTGAAATCAGAAACTTTATGTAATGCTCCCCTTCTGTGAAGTAGGGATGTCTTACACCAGAGGATAGTTTGTTAGCAACGTGATAGAAATGAGCTCAATAACTGCTAGAATGTAAGAATTATGTTTTATTCCAATATGTTTGTAGTTTTCTTAAGTATTCTTCCTGCAGCTACTCATTTAGTCAAATGCTACCAATATCACTGATTTTAAAAGGACTTCTGTTCAGATGCCCCAAAGGTGACTTGACTTCCCCATATGTTTCTCTAAAATTGAGTTTAATATTTTGTCTTATTTGCAGGACTCAACCTATGCAGAGTGTCTTGGTTACTTTTTTCTTTTATCAGATGATTTATCTTTGCTACATAACGTGTGTTGTAATGTTAAATGTTAAAACACTCATAGCCACTTCTATTAACCTATTCTGTGCAACTTTTGTTCTTCTGTATGTGATAGGGAGGTAGCATTCAATAAATTATTTAGTGCAGATTACTCACTTGGCAGTCTTGTTGAAGCCAACCGTCTTGTTGAAGCCAGCTGCTGTAAATTGAATTAGTGAGTGTTATGTTTCTAACTATACTTTAAAAATGAAATTAATCACTACACCAAGTAGTAATAATTAATCCGAAGTATCTGTTACTGCTTCATAGCTGAAAAATTCATAGCCAAACCATTGTCCCATAAAGGCAAGGGTGCATTAATTCCAGATATGTGCTGTCCTCTAAATGCAGAGTGGAACAAATTTAAGAAAAATAACTACATTACTGTGAAGCATGAAGATTTCATATGTCTGGTATCTGCATTACCAGAGGCAAGAAGGGTATTGAAGAGGGACTATGTTGCTATACTCACTTTGTTTCACACATATCAGATTAGAAAAAAAATGGAGAAGAGCTGAGTTACACTGTTGTTAAAGACTTGATAATCTTTATCCTATTTTTTTTTGTTTTAGTTTAGTAGAAATCTAGTTTGTTTGTTAGTTTAAAATAACTGTTAAGCATACTAACCAATGTTAATTGGTTACTAACCAATACTAACCAGTACTAACCAATACAACCAGTATTTATTATTCAACTTCATGAAAAATGTTTGATTAGTCTTAGATTTTGTCAAATGTCTGTAGTTGACATACTGTTCTTACAGTAGCTTTTGTAATACTAGTAAGGCTTCTAGTAACACTCAATTTTAGTAATATTTCATTGGGATTTTCTTTATTCTGTTCTGTTGGTGCTTCAAATTAAATTGTCCACATCTTTAATTATTAGTTTGAGTTTTCTAATGAAGCGTATGTAATACGTACAGATATTCAAATGGTATAATGCAATAGTTTTCAAAAATAGTCCATAACCAGGAGTATATGTTGTGACACTGAACAGTGCCACAAAAGAGAAAAGTGCTAGAAAAAAATGGTATAGGAGGGTTTGCTTAACAATATTAAACAATGAGCAGTGAAGAAGAGAGTAAATAAAAGAATGCATGGTGTAGGGAGGTGCACTGGATGCACCCTCCTTCCTCCTCCCTTTTGTTAAACAAGATCTGGGAGAATTAAGCCATGATGGCATGTACATAGTGTTGTGGAAGGAAATTTTTGTTTATGTTCAGTTAATCTGGTGAATTAGCTGCTACAGGAAACTATTAAAACTTAGACATTCACTCATTATTTTCTTTTTTAATAACAAAGCTTAGGCTGAGGTAATGACTAAGATTCCAAAAGCATCTAAATGACTGAGAAACACAAATCTAGCTGATTTTTTTTCAAGTTACGCAAGTATTTACCATACTGGCGTGTACATTGTATAACTCACCAAAAAGATAGTGAGTTGAAGTTACAGCAAATGAGTCAAATCTCTGTGGGAAGCATGAGATGACTCGAAGTGTAATTGTTTTACAAAAGCTGCTGAAGCAAATTGTCAATGAGCTGTTTGTCATAGTGAAGTTCTATAGTGCTTTGGCTTTAGGCAATAGCAGATACTTCTGAGACAAAACTGCTAAGAGGACCACTGAGGGGGCTGATCAGTTATGGCAGTTCCTGTGTTGCAGCAGTGACACAGCAACTTCTCTTCCCATTCCTTTCATTTTTTCATTAACAGAGCTGAAAAGAAATGCCAGTTTCTTCTACATTAGAAATATGAAAAATCATTGTTTTGTAATAGCCTGTGATTTTTCCTTTGACAGAAAAAAAAAAAAAGCATGTTTTCTCTGGAAAAAAAAATGGAATAATTAAGTTGTTGCTTAAGTTGTTACCACAGACTAGAAAATATAAGTAAATGGTTTTTGTTGTGCTTCTTTTTTGCTTTCCTGGTTAATTATATCCAGGTCTGATGTGCCTCTTGTTCTTCATGTATTTTTTGAGGAATGCTTAAATATTTAACTCTGTTAAGACTGCAGAAATAAAAAGAACACCTAAAAAGTAAATAAAGAATACTGTAGTTTGAATCACTGAGAATAGCAGGCAGTCTTTTTAAAAATAGTTTTCCAACTGCAGGTATTATAACCACATAACTATCTAGCAAATTATCAGAATTTGCAATGAGTGAATAAAATGCAGTCGTTAACATTAGAAGAGTATGCAATACTTAGGATTCAACATTAATCTTTGCAAATACAGACCATTTTCTTGTAGTTCAAAGAGCTTTCAAAATTATTTCTACCATCAGCTTTGCATTCATAATATAATAATTTTATGCAAACCTTGTTTTCCTGCGCTATGAGTTACTTAACTTCTGAGCCACAAAATTAGGTCATAATCATCTTTAATTACAACATACATTTAAACTGCCAATAGAGACTTCGTGGAGTAAAGTTCTCACTGTGCTGTTGAAGAATCCTGAGAAATGGAAACAGAGCTATCATCTGGCTGTTCCAGTATGTCTACTGTTTTCGGGTTCCTTAAGGTGAAAGCAGAAAAGACAGGAGTTCAGATAGGTTTCTGTTAGAAATGAGAATTTGGGTTTTGCAAAATTTTAGCAAGTCTGTGATACTTCATTTTTTGGCCAGAAATGTTCTACTGTCTAAAAATCTTGTGAATATGTTTTATTACTTAGGTTGTCCTACTACGTATTCTTTAAACTGAATCCAAAAGGATTCTGAATGTTAAGCATTTCAGTTCTAGGTTATGTGTTAATAATAGGGTGGAGTGATGAAAATAAACAAATCAGTAATTTAAAATATCCATACAAACTGTAAGAAAGTATTTTTCCTAGTATATGTACCTTGGAAAAATGAAGTCAAGGTATAAAGTAATGTTCATATGCATGAAAAGAAATGGTTTACTTCCTAGAACTACACTGTTATTGCATGGTTTGGATAATCTGACTAGAGATGATCAAAATTTGACTCCATGTATATTTAAACAAGGTTTGGGATTATCACTGTGTTCACATAAATAATTCATGTTCTCACTCTTTTTTTTTTCCCTGGAGCAGGTTATTAGGCTTAGCCTCGCATCTGTAGAAGTAACCTGCCAACCTATTGAGGCTTGTCCTCTGGGCTTAAGCTCTTTCAGTGTGGTTGGATGTTTTTGTGGATTCAAAATTTATTAATTATATTTAAAAATTAAAAAGCATAGAAAGCTTACTCAACAGTATTTCCAAAAGTACACTAGCTAGAGATTTTGCTAGTAGTTTAATCAAAACAACTTCATGTTATAATTTGTTCTGTTTCTATATTCTTCTAATCACAATTGTGTCTTTCTTCCAGTTACTGGAAAATACTTCAGTGACTGATTATCTGCTAGGAAAAGAATGAGGAAAAACTGAGAATTTCTGAGAGGGAAACATTACAAAAAAATTGACATGATAAAACTTTCACAATGAATAGTGCTGAAGACTTTAAACACTTTCAACACACAGAGGTGTGTTTATTTTGAAGGTTCAGAGAAGTTGCAGATGCACAAAAATGGGATATTAAATTTGGTTAAAAAAGTGAAGCTTGAAACTGGGCTTTGTTCTTACCTCATATGTTTACAGATCTCATCTTCTAATGTCAGTGGCACCTTCTGAGCTGAAAGCGTGCTTTTCTAGAATCATTCTGCAAAGTTGCTGTGTGTTCTTCCACAGCAGCCATTGAACAGGCACTGTAAAATGCATATAACTTTGTAAATCCTGGTTTTGGTATGGTAATTATTTTGATTTTTCCTGAAGAAATCTAAAGGAAATTTACAATGGTACCATCTACTAGGAATAGACTATTTCTCTTAAACATTATCTGACCTATTTCACCTTTTAAGTTCTATAGTTTCTTATTATTAGATACTCTGTTTTCCCTATAAAAAGGAGGTCATTCCGTTCAAATTGAATTCCTCTCTATTAAGCATGTGTGGTCTTACTTCTAAAATAAAGAGCTGGTAGCTATCTCTTTTTCAGGTCCAAAACCACATCTGTGGTTCCTATAATTCCTATCTCATAAATGTTTGTGCCTCTGTCTGTACTACTATTTAAGTCATTGAAAATACAGTTATTTGGTTCATAAGGAAACTTACTTATTGGGAAAAGCAGGTATCACATGGTATCACATCCATAGTCATTTGATCAAAGTGATTGTTGTCTGCTTAAAGATAGAAAGAATCAAACTGAGCTGAAGCAGAACCAAAAATTCTACTAATGGACGTTGATATTATTAAAATGGCTCTCAGGAGCAAGCTAAATTCTCTCTTCACCATTGTTTTCTCCTTGTGTCCTCATAGTCTCTTTCTGAACAGGATTGAACCATTTTTATTCAAATTTAAATGCAAAGCTTTAACCACAGGTAAGTTCCCAGAGGCCAAGACTTCAAGACTGAAAACACCTGTTCTAAACCAGAGTGCTTCAGTCTGCTGGTCTCTCCTAGCTGTGAGCAGGCCCAGGATTTTGCATTTTCAAAGACTAGATGTGGCAAAGTCACCTACTGATATGTAAACTCTACCTGTTGCTCTAGCATTCCTGGATTGGGAATTTCAAATAGTTAGTTCAGGAGAAGTAAGGTCAATATAAATCTATGTAATCCCACTGGCAAAGCTTCCTATCAGTTGTTCATTTAGTGGGGAGATCTTTGGAGAGGTGCGATATAGGAGGACAGAAAATAAGGAGCGTGGTGTGGTGTCACAGCATTTCTCCTAAATTTGAGTCACTAGAGCAATTTTGACAGGAGACATCAACATAGTTCTGGGAAGGTAAAGTATGTTGGTATAAATGTTCTCATCCATGGACTGTGTAATAGAAAATAAAATATAAACTTAATTCTAAAAGAGTTTAATGTTCTAAAGATTAGTGTCAAAAGGCAAAGACATGTTTGTTCTTGCTCTCTGTGATCCAATAAATCTTTTATTAGATGAGGTTCTGTAGAAATAGCTTTTCTGAGAGTGTTTGCTCATTCAGAGTAGACTGTAGAGCAAGCACATTTACTTGCATTGCTACAGTCCCCTAAATAGAGGAAATTATTTCAGATTGCCTGCACCACTCCATTCTGTCCATCTGCCTCTTAATCTTTCAGAGACCTCTCCAGACCATTGGTTATAGAGACAATTCTACTCAGCTTAGAGTAAACCACTGACAAGGGCCTAGACTTAGAATGAGACCTTGTCCTAGGCATTTCCTTTAGATGCCTTCTGCTTCAGGCTTTCCTATGAAGTGTGTTCTGATGATTTGTTCCATGAGTAGCACAGGGTGTGTTTAATGCCTGACTAACTGCTGTGGATTCTGCATCAGGGATAAGGAACTGACGTGCTTTTGTGTACTTAGCCTTAAATATATATATATTTTTGCCTTTATTTCTTCTTTTGTGGAAACACGGAGACGGTATTTAGCATCAAAGAATTGAGGCCAAATGAACTGCAAAGCATGCACATCTTCTGGAAAAGGGAAGTGAATACCTTATTGCAATATGTCTTTATGATAGTAGGCATAGTAAAGAACTTTTGGAATGAACTGATGGTCTCCTGCCTTTCTGGTGCGCTGTATCTTTCAAAGGATGGAGAAATAGAATATAGCAACAAAACGGAGCACCACTGGTGGCACTGTACAAAATTTGTTATACTGTGTCCAGTATTTGTTCTTTTGAACAGAGAAAATCAAGACATTCATATTAATTACCTGACACATTTTCTTTTGAGCAAACACAGCCCTGGTAATTCTGTAATGTGGATGATTTTAATAGCTAACACCACATCTGTTACAGTCCTTAGTACAATGTTGTCAGTATACTGACAATAGTGGAGAGTTGGTCAGAGTTTCCTGTGAAATCTGCCCATACGTTACAAGAGATCAAGAGCTTTAGAAATGGGGGAAGAGCAGATAAGCAGTCTCATCAGTCCCTCCATGCTCTAGACTTCTGTTGCTGTTTACATCAGCATGCCCCTGGTGCACTGTCAGCATCCAAGTGTTACCACTACCTCCTTAGCTGCATACCTCTTGCATGTCCCCCTACCCTCCCTTGCCTCATTCACTGTGCTGCTTTCATCCTCTTGTAGCACCATCTTCTTGCAGCTGCCGCCACCTCACTTATTCCTTCAGATGGGAAAAATAGATAGGGAAGAAGAGCAGTAGTGGCAGTGAGATCTGTTTCAAAAAGATCTTGTATCAGTGAGGTTACTGCCTCATTACATGCTTGAAAGTTTGTAGGAATGAAGTAAGAAAGCTATCGTATTCAGACAGTACTCTGGAGAACTGGGAGTCTGTCCCTACATACCCTAGGAATTCTCATTAATTACCGTGCCAGCTGAACACGGCTATTCCAAGGTAGTCCAATTGCATGCTTTTCTTCCCTTGGCACCCATGCTGAAATGCTGTGCTTGAATATATAAAAGCCTACCTATGTAACGAGTAGTTTTTAAACAGATCATAGGAACCTTCGGTTAGACTGTTTAATTTAGTGGATGCTTTAATCCCATAGCTGTAAAACAAGGATAATTCTCTGTGTTTTGGTATTGAGAAGTATTTTAAAATGTAAGAGCTATCAGTCTTCTGTAGTGGCATTTAAGGGAATGCTACTGGAATGGGCTTTGGAAAGACCCATACATAATTATAGTATTAGTAAAATATAGAAGTTCTTTTATATTCACTCAAAGAAGGACAGTAAAAAAACCCTAGTTGAACATTGTTCACACAGGAGTTTCAGGGAAAGATTTAGCTCTGACAGCAAGCAAAGGGAATGTGTGATTGTGTTTGGCAAGGAGCTGAAGGTTACCAATGCTGTAGGAAGGATTAGTTATTTAGGAGTCATTTCCTTTACAGCAGTCCCTTGTATGTTCATATCAGTGGCATTATATTTCTTCCTTTTGTGTTTACTTTTATCATTGACCTAGTCTGAAATTTATTGCTGTATTAACAAGGATTTTGTGTGTAAAATAGTTGTGTTTTGTTTTTTTTTTCCCCACCCCAGTGCTACATTATGCTGATTTTTTTTCTAAACTAACCCAGCAAACTGTGTTATTTCGGCAGACTATTTCTGGTGACTAATGTTTGAACATGGTTGCTGTGGGCAGCATGCATATATGAGTTCAGTAACTCAATGGAATCTTGATCCTGTTTCTTCTAAATCATTAGTAAAATAATACCAAATTAAGAAAATAATACCAGAGAGCTGCATGTAGAAAAAAAAAGTTCAAGTGACATTCAACTGCTTGTGTCAAATAGTTGCTGGTTGTTTTTTGTTTTTTTGTTTGTTTGTTTTTCAATGAATTCAATTTTAAGAAAGTAATTGAACTCTTCCAGACCTAAAAGTGAGGTTTGGAAAATACAAATTCTGGTTTCAGTACAGTCTTTATTTGTGTGTCAGGACAATTCTAATCCAGATTCACTTTATCCAGAATTAAACTTGGACAATAGCACTTGACAGGGAAATGCTAAGTTTTATTCTTTGAAGCTTTGAAATCAATGATGGATAAATTTAGTGCTGGAAAACAGTGTTTTCATTCTATTTTAACATATAGAATTTTTAAAACATGCTGAATTTGTAAGAACTACTTACTTCAATATAATTTATTTTTTAAAAAATTGCTGCATAGCAGCCCATTGTTTTCTATTTCCACTCGATGTGGAGTGACTGTGGTGTACCTTGCATATGAGGTCACACAAAATGAAATAAGCAGTTGGCAGACTAGACAGTCGAGAGCTGTCTTCTTTTTTTTTTTTTCCTCCTCTTTTTTGCTTCCAGAAAATTCTTGTTGACTTTGTGGTTACTTTTTTAGATGCTGTATTGTTGTCAGGCACTCTAGAACTGCTGAAAGATGCTCACTCATTTTTAGCTGTGCTTTCAGGGATGGCCGTGTCAATAACTGCTTTCAGGGATGGCCATGTCAATAACTGGAGCCGTTCAGGCTGATACCAGAATATTAAGGATCTTATTTACAAGCAGATGAGTACCTCTGTGCCTGGCAGAACTGAATGGGCAGATCTTTTTATCACCAGAGCTATTTGAGAAATTCAGAAACAATGTAGTAGGTTTTGCTTTAGGCAGACTATGAATCTGAAGCTGAACTGAAAAATCAAAAGTGTGGGCCAAGTTAGTTTCAAGGCCATTCTTCTCTTTACTCTGTGAAAAATTTTGCTTTTTGGAAAGTACCAGATCTAATTTCTCCTTCCTTTCTCTGCCTTGGGCTCTACTGTTCAGAACGAGACTTTTTGTCCAGTTTCCAAGATCTTCATAGGAACTGATCCCTACTCTCACAGGGCCTGCCTGGTTGTTGCTCCTAGTTTTCTCTAATGTGCCGTACCAAATGGATGCTTACAGAATGCAGCAATCCTGTTGGCCTAAAGTACAGGTCCACAGCACTTTTTCACCATTACAGTTGTGATATTCGATCTAAACCTACAGTGTGCCTGAAGGCCATGGCTGAATGCATAGTGCAGGCCATGTTCCAAAAGCAAATTTTGAGTGAGACATCAGGCCTGTCAGTTGGATTGGGTTCTGTCCTCCATGAAAATGAAACTATATGGGTAGTTACAAGATATCTGTGAACAGTTTGTGTGGAAGGTGGCAGAGAAAATGATCTGTCCATGAAGGTGACAAACTCAGGAAGGGCAGTCACCATGTCCTTTTCAGAATTCTTGCAGTAAGTGTGGATGAGTAGTGTAGAGACCCACTAACTACCTTATATTGATAATAAGAGTGTTTACTTAAACTTTTCTAGTAACCTGAAGTTACCTAGAGGTTTGTATTGTTTTGTTTTTAAAAAGGCAGGTGCCTTGTTAAAAACATACGATGAGATGGCTTTGTAGCATTCTGTTGTTATCCATGGAGTAGCAGAAATAACTGTAATTCTTTACAGACTTGCATGTATTTTAAACTTACTTTCAGATTCACAACTTCTTGTTTTTACGTACTTGTAAACTGTCTTTTATTTGCAAGTAGCTTTTTTTTTTTTTTTAAAGCAGGCTACTGTTTCCTTGTTTGTAACCACATAGGAGTTAACATTTTATAGCTGATAGACATTCTTTTTCTAACGAGGTATATTCTCTCCTTATTCAGGAAGCTGGTGGGTTTTCAATGTACATGTGTTGGCCCTGTTGTCTTTCTTCTTTTTACCTTCCTGCTTTTTTATTTTTAATTTTACAGATGTCACCAGTCATCAGTAAGTCAGGGGACCGGAAATGCATCTCAGAGCGTGACACAGATAGAGACTCACCTGCAACACAGTAAGCAAGAAATATTTGAAACAATTTTCAGTGTTACATCTACTAGGAAACTGTGACAAATGTCTGCAGGGTTATTTTGTCTTAACTAGCAAAACAAGAAAGTGGCTTTAGGATCCTCATTCAAAAAGAGTGCTTCGTACCTAAAATGTGAAGGAAATAACAGTTTATATATACATACGCACACACAAAACCACGTGCTATTATGTATATGGTAATCATAACTAAGGGATAGAGCCTTGTCCTGTGCCATTCCTTACCTGTGTATTAGGCTTTATTTATACAAACTGAAGACTCTTTTTGCACTTTCTAAAAATTAATACAAAATGGAAAGGGTTACATACTGAAAAGACATAGACTGGCATCTTTGATTATGTTGCTTGCATTTCCTAAAATTTTTGTGCATTTGTGGTGTGAAAGCTGTAAGAAGATAAGATCTCAACATTTTGAACAAGACCTTCCACAATATTTTTAGCTACTGTTGGAAGAACACACCTGAAAATGCTTATTGGGTTTGCCATTGCATGTATCTTTCATCTAAGCAAAGTTACTTCACTGATTGTTTTCCAGATTGGTTCCCTTGCTGTACAAAGCATACGTGCATATACAGTGAAAATACAGATATATATCTGATTTTAACAGTTAATTAACTCCTAACTTTTTATTCACCTCTCCACCTGTAGCTAGATTTGAAAATAAATTGTGAGCAGAAAGTTTAATACTCATCTTTGATGAGGAATGCACTGTAAACCTATAGAGTTCAGGGTTGAATTCTGAGCATAACTATTCTCATAGGACTTAAGGAAGGAAATGCCTTAAAAGTGCAGTTACTGTGACAGTTGATACAGTCTGTCAGAAGTCAGCATCAGAAATTTTATATAACTGCATTAATACAACTAGAGCGAACAATTCTTTTGAGTGCTTTTTCCCAGGCAACTACTGAAGATAGTGGCAACACAGATTTAAAACGCTGAATCACAAATGATTTAATCAAATTCAAGAGTTTTGAGTCATGTCAAGTGTTAAATATTTATTTTTATGAAAACTAAGTTGACTCTGAGAATAGATCGCACCACAGTGTCATCCTGAAGACTTAGAGCTCCCAAGCCTCTTCAGTTGCATTTCAAAATGCTGAGACAAGACGCATGCATACCTGTGTCACTGCCCTTCTCCTGAACTTTCAGGAGCTGAAGCATCGTGGAGATGAAGTCGTGTTTCATGTCATTGCTGTCCCATTTGGGCTAAGAACAATACTGCAAACCTCATTTGCAAGTTCTCAGGGGACTGAGCCATTTATACCTGATTGTTAGAGGCGGAGTGACAGATGCCACAAGGTGGTATTTGATGCTATCCTTTATCAGGGGAAAGTTAACATGAAAAGGAAGAACTATGGTACAGTAAGTAATACAAAGTTGTATTTTCCTTCTCTGTGACCAGAGATTCTAGACTTCATTTTTGCTTGTTTGCTTGTACATATTTTCTTGTTCACTGCATTTGCTGTGACTTGAAATACCCTAAGAAATGACATACATGCAAATGTTAAGATCTTAACTGGTAAAGTTTGCTATTGTAGCATCTAAAAGCTATTTCAGCATGACTTGAGATCCAATCTAATCTCTGCTTAAATATTTGGTCCTTCTAAAAGTTTCCACTCTCTTCCTGTTTTCTGTTCAAATATACTTAATATCCCTGTCACATGTGATTATATAATAGGAATTAAATAGTATCTAAACTGTAGAATCATAGAATGGCTTTGGTTGGAAGTGACCTTAAAGATCTTCGAGTTCCAACTCCCTGCTGTGGGGCTGCCACCCACTAAATCAGGCTGCCCAGGGCTCCATCCAGCCTGGTGTTGAATGCTTCCAGGGATGGAACATCCACAACTTCACTTAGCCACCTGTTCCAGTGCCTTACTGCTCTCTGAGTTAAGAATTTCCTCCTAACATCTAATCTAAATCTTTCCTCTTTTAGTTTAAAACCACTCCCCTTTGTCCTGTCCGTGTCAGACTGTGTACAAAGTAAGTCTCCCTCCTGTTTATGAGCTCCCCATAAGTACTAGAAAGCCTTCCCACAGCCTTCTCTTCTCCATAGCGAATGACTCCAGCATAGGAGAGGTTCTGCAGCCCTTTGATCATCTTCGTAGCCGCCCTCTGGACCTGCTCTGTCAGCTCCACATCTTTTGCTGGGGTCCAGGGCTTGGACAGGCTTGGACACAGTACTGCAGGTGGGGCCTCACAGTGGCAGAATAAAGGAGGACAGTTGCCTCTCCCTTGCCCTGCTGGCCACCTCTCTTTTGATGCAACCCAGTTTACAGTCCGTGTCCAGCTTTCCATCCACCAGAACCCCCAAGTCCTTCTTGGCAGGGCTGCTCTCAATGAGTGCTTCTCTCAGTCTGTATACATACCTGGAATTGCCTCAATCCAAGTGTAACACCTTGCACTTGGCTTTGTTGAACGTCATTAGGTTCAGGTGAGCCCACTGCTCAAGCTTGTCCAGGTCCCTCTGGAGAGCATTCCTTCCTTCTTTTGCATCAACTTTACCACTCAGCTTGGTACTGTGTGCAAACTTGCTGAGGGTGTACTCAATCCCACTGTCTAGGTTATTGATAAAAATGTTGAAGAGCACCAGTCCCAGGATGGACTCCTGGACTCAATTGAGATATGATTACTAAGTACACAATTTCTCTATGGAGAAATGAAATTTAGCACCTCCACAGCTCACTATATACCTTTATTTGAACCTTCAAATGAAAGTTTGCCATTTTTCTTATTAAAACAGTATGGCCACATTACCTGCTGTAGAAGGAACTGAATGTTAAGTCCTGATGGAATACCTACCTTTCAGAATTTCCAAAAGGAAGATACAGTTTTGCAGTATGAAAACAAACTTTCTCCAAGGTGACAGTTATTTTTATCTTAGCCGAGCAGTTAACCTGTCTTCTGCAGACTCTAGAGGAAACAGAAAGGTCCATATAATGGATGCTAAGTGAACTAGCGTTTTTGTTGGAGGATCTTAAAGGTTTGTTGCATTACCACACCTGATGCAATTGTTCAAATAATAAAAAGATGAAAACTTCTTCTCAGAATTAGATTAGTTTAGTTTTATGCTGAAAATCTGAGGACAGCTTCATCCTTTAAATATTAATGATCAGGTGCCATTTCTCTATGCAGACATTTATCTCCTTACATATATTCTCATTTTACAGTTTTCTTGTGCTACACGTGGTAGTGCTCTCTCTGTAATTTACAGTGATTATACATCAGACCCAGCTGAACACTCCATTTGGTAGAAAATTATGTTTAATGATTAATTATGATTTTGAATCCTGATTTCCTCAGGCAGCAGTACTTCTCAACTTGTCCTAGGAATCCTAATGCAGAGGGTCATAACATCCTGAGTCTTTTCCCTCAGGATAACATAGTATTAGAGCTGCAGCAATTTATGTGTTTGTGAATATACACTTCAGCTTAAAAAAAATCAAACTTATAGGTAGATAATAATAATTCCATTAGCAAGGCCAACACATAAATATTTTAAAATATAAAAAATACTACATTAGTACAATATCACCAAGTATAATGGCCTTGCAGCAGAGTTTCTGGGGAAACTACAAACATTCATTGCATTCTTTAGTCTTGATTCTTCTGCTTAATTACATGCTTCAGCAGCATCCATTGTAACACAAACCAAGGTTAGTTTGTGCACTGTGCAATACAAATTTTGGTCGAAGACAGTAACTGCCCTTGATAGATTACAGTTTAACTATTATATAGTTAAAGTTACAACTTCTGCCGAGAATGGGAATATATAGTAGAAGTGGTGTAACGTGCAGTCCCTGGCATCATCTGTAAGACCAGTCTAATTCCCTTGTTCATGGTACTAACTGGGAAAAATACAGGAGTTTGACTGATACTTTTGTCATTTTATGAAGTCTGACAAGCATGAATAGACATTCAAGTGACTACTCCTGTGCATGTATCATAGTTCAGGTAAATTAAGATAGGAAAACTAATCTTTTGCACTTTGCCTGACTGTCTTCCTTAAAATGTTCAATAAATAAACCATGAATTTCTCTTTAATTGCAAGAATTTTGGTGTATAAGCTTAGAAAAGGGGGGAAAAGGCTTGTGCAATGACTTCTATGATTGGAGGAGACTGTAACTGGTATTTTTTATTACATCTGTTGACTGTCAATCAAGACTTGCTGATTTTTAAATCAGGAACAGTTATTTTCAAGACAGCACTGTGACATGTTGAAAAGCATAGTAGTACAGTGGTCACATATTTTGTCCTCGTGTTTTTTTCTGTCTTTGTCCTGCAGTGGAGCAGTAGTTTTTGTAGCTGTTTCAGCATTGTACTCAAGGGGAACAGACAGACAATTGCTCTAACGCATCAGCTGTGGGTGGAAAAAGCTCTAAATTTGAGCTAACTTTCTTTCTTTTTTTATATCCACTTTTCTCTAGAAGTGTAAAGAAAAAGAAGAAAGGGATACAGAAGAACGAGATAGAAAATCAGCCCTACTTAATGGGTCTCGATTCTCCTGTATCATCAGCTAATGGTGTTGAAAATGAACCTACAGCCCATGGGGTGGAATTGAAGAAGAAGAAAAGAGCGGTGAGAGGCTCAGACTTAAGCACAGGTGGAAAGACAAATAATGCCTTTGAGCCTGAATGCTATGATGTGTAGTCATCATTTAATTCCAAATACTGGTGTGACATGCAGTATACGCTTAGATTTGAATGCTGCAACTGCGACCCCATGTATAGGATTGACAAGAAATAAGTAACAACAACAAAGAAATAAATTAATCAAATGCACAAAATGGTGCCGGTTGTGTTACCAGTGGAGAAAGCCTGTTTGGAACAATTTTGCTCAGGGTTCCTTGAAATTAGCAGAACTTGAATGGTCAGCTCCTCACTGTACCGGTAAAATCTGAAATGCACTTCCATATTTGATGAGAACCCCACTGACAAATGTAGTGTTAACCATGTGTATTCTAAGTCAGGCTGACCAGACATTTTTGTGGACTGCAGATCAGTCTATCGCAAGCAGAGAATAGAATCTTAAGTGTGATCTAGAACAAAACAAACCTGACCACAACTGAAGTTCTTGAATTAGCATTTTACAGTTTTGTTGTAAAATCGAGCAGTGATCAGAATGGTGAAATTTCAAAGGAATGCTGACGTTACAGTGTACCTGAAAAACGAGCTTTTAAAAAATGTTCTCCTGATGTGAAATAAAAATTCACCGGGACTACATTTTGCAGCACTTAAGCAAATGGTTACGTAACTAACTATGCAACTACTCTGACTTCAGTGGGACTACCCATGCTTACCAATACAAATAAGAGTTGCAAATTCCAGGCACTTAGATTTTCAGATGAGGTTTTATGCACATAATTAAGGCGCACTGCAGTTTTGTCGGAGTTCCTGGCTGCTTTGGCAGCAGTCTTGCCAAATATACATTCTGCTGTCTGAATGAAATATTTCATTTCAAACGGTGTTGTTTGCTTTACTTTTTCTTGTAGTCCTTTTTCAGTTGTATGTCATTAATCTGTTTTTTCTTTTTTTCTTGAGTATTATGTTGTAAACTTTTACTAATGACTTCACTAATTATCTGGAATTCTAAATAATTTATGTTTTATGTTAAATGAAACACTTTCTATCAGTAAGTGTTGACATTTTTTCTGGCTGATGATGTCCAGTTTATTTTTGCTCTGCTAGGAAATTCTTCCTCCTCCCCCCTGAAGCAATAAATAACATAAAATTAGAAAGCCCTTATTTAGTAGACAGGGCACTTGATTCCATTAAAAAAAGAAGTGAGAAAAACAGTGTTGGGCACTGATGTGTGAAATGCACCCAGATGCAGAGCACTAGTTGCTATATATTGTAATATCTTCCCTGCACATGTTTTAGAGCCAGAAAAATCTGTAAAGTTGTTCCTTTTCAGTGAAAAGGAGCAGAAAATATTCTTTTTAGCCTCACTGGTAGTGGCAATTTGCTTACAATCCTAGCTTTATGCCTAGTGCATGTGTATGAAGTTCTCCTCTACATGGGACATCTATGTGTACTGGAACACTATGAATGTCTCTTTTCCAGCGGTAGGTTGTGTAAAATCATCTTAGTCCTGGGACTGCTGCTTTCAGCAAGGCTCCTAGCTTCTTATGTTGCCGCTTTTTGCAATATGTTTGAATTTAAAGGGATTTAAAGATTTTATAATAGAGAAAAATCTCAACATCTTAGGTTTCTCTAAAATATCCTGGATCACACTTAAAATAAGGGCAGAACGTGACATCAGGCTCCACGTCAGGAAGAGCTGAGCAGTAGCCAAGATCTGGGAGCTCATTGGAAGGCATTGTAAAACGTTAATTTGGCATTGTGGATGCTGAAGACAGAAATAACACTTCAGATAAACACCACAGAGAGATGGTAGTTCTAATCAAAGGCACAGCACCTCCTTTCATGCTTGCGAACTAGGGCTCCAATTATGTTCACTGCTCTGAAGCTGAATAGAGCTGCTTTGCCACACTTTCCAAATTGAGAGGAGAGGCAGCAGTAGCGTCTTCCAAGGCATGGTTCCAAATAACAATTAAGCAGAAGAAATCAGATAAGAGCCAAGCATGAAAATGTGTGGAGTTGAAAATAAACTTTTCATAATGTTTTCTTGTAATTGCAATATCTTTTGTTTTTATAATTTTTTCCTCCCTACCACATGGTTGTCTGGACTCTTCTATTGCTTTATACCAGATCACTGCTGTATTAGAGCTTTTTGCATTCATTTAACAGCAAATGAAGAAAAATAAGGATCTGCAATTGAAAAAAAAATAATGAAATTCCAAGTGTTCCTTCAGTATTTAAGTTAGAGCCTGCAGACTGAGATCACTTCTCAACAAATTATCAACAGGGCATCATAGAAAAGACAGTTTTTACTTTTCGTTCAGAAACAGCTTTTCAGTCTTAGGAGATTCTTCATTCTTCAGATGTTGCTGTTGGCATCCTAAAGTTGTGAGAGAATAACACTTTTAAACAGTTTGGAAGAGGATAATGATTTTTAAATGTTTGGAAATTAAACTTTCTGTAATTGTGTTTCTATGTTAATGCAACTTACATATTTTTTGCGTCACCTCAACATTTGCTGAAAATTGCCCAATTATTTAGAAGAATTCAAGAAGAATTCAGAATACCTACTGAAATTTTTCCTTGTTTGTGTAAGCTGAAGAACTACATTAAGTACCTTAATACATGAGTGCCCTGCAAAATTGCTTACTAAGCCCTGATATGAAATAACAGAATTAAAAACATCTGTTGGAGGAGTTCTTACAGGGTGATACTGGTTCATTGCTAGCACAACGCAGATAAAACCTTGTTTAAAAAAGGGTAAATAGTAGATATTGCCTGGCGATAGCAGCACAGTAGGTCTTTCATTGTTCTGGCATTTTTAGGTTTTTTGTGTGTGTGTGGTTACAACATGGAGCTCCTATTACATTTTCATAATTTGGCGGAGATATTGTGAACAATGAATGCATAAATTAACAAAATAGGAACGAAGGGGTGGCGCATTTTTCCTGTGTTTCCCAATAGCCATCAGATTGCATTTATTTTTTTCCTTAAAATAGTTTGAGGAACAGACAGCGTAGAACACAATAAGTGTATTTGTAGCATCACTTAATTCAGAAGGCAATAGGGGATGGATCACAGTCAAACAAGGGCTAATGAGAACACAGAGGAACATGACAACCGAAAGTCTCTGTTGACTAGTGAACTAAATCTGCCGGCTGGACCCAATTGTCTGATGGAGAATTGAATGTCAGGATCATTTAGGGTTAACAATGGCCCATTACAAGCAAAAGCAGACAGCTATGAAAAATAGCCGGCATGGTCACCATTCTGCGGAGACTGTGGATACAAACTTGATAATGAGGCACTTCATTCACTACATCCTTCTGCTCTAATTACTAAGGTGAATAGGAAATACTTCATTTAAGGCGGGAACAGACTAAAGCAAAAACACTTGTTTGGTAAACACAAAGAGTGGTTGGGTTGGGGGGGGGGGGTTAATGATCCTTTTCTAGCACATATGAACTTAGTATGTGTGCAGTACAGCCTATTTAATGGATGTGAAGTTGGGAGGAGATAGGAGTGTTTTTGAACAGTAAAGGAGGGCTGGAAAGATTCATGTACAGGCTTGTGCTGAGGTTTCTTTCCGTAGCGTTCTGTCCAATGGCTACGCAGAATGTTTTGGGCAAACTAATGTATGGATGGACACCTGCACTTGTAAAAACACATTGCGTCAGTTCAAGGACTTACATTGCTTGTAGTATAAATACGTGCATTAGGAGAAGATCTGTTGCATGTAAGGAATAGAAACAAGCAGAGGTCTGAGAGAGGGAAATAAGCAGCTTAAGAAGACTACTGTCTGGGTGAGACTTGCAAGAATGTGGCAATTAGAAATTGGAACTTAAGAAGAAGGAACATAAGATCGAAGGAAGGCATGTTAGAGCAAGGCTTGGGTGTTTTTTGGACTTCAGAAATCAAGATATTTAACCACTTCACCTTAATGCATTTGAATGTTGTGCTATTTACAGGAGCTTTTTGGATGAACTTTTGGAGCCCGTGAAGAATATTCTCCCATGGCTTCTTGGAAATCCATAACTCGGCCTTAACTTTGAGCTGGGATCCAGAAAGCTCCACACATCTAGCTTGTGCTGTTGAAGTGGCTGGTGCTTTAGTTCCCTAATTCTGCTGCTGGCACAGGTCTTCAGAGGGCACCTTTCTAGCTGTTGTCTGCTGCAGTGTGTGCCTCTGCCTCAATTTATTGTCCTTTGGCCTCTTTATCCACTGTAAAACAGAGCAGTGATGAGAATGTCACACCCAATGTTTAGCTACTGGTTTGAGCATCATATATCGTACAACCCTTTTCTTATGCAGAGATGTGCCTTAGTCACAGTGTTTCTGGCAAATGCCGTGCCTGTTGCATCCTGGCTGGTTGCTGCCTTCCCCTGCAGGGCACCCTGTTCTCCAGTGCTTACACGTGTATGGAGAGTCCCCATCCTGTAAGCTGCTCAGTCAATGCACTACTGTGCTCAGAGCTCCAGCAGAGCTGGCCAGGCTTCCAGGAGCCACATCATGGCTGTAGTTTGTGCAACAATGCACACTAACTTAAAAGATTGCAAAAATAATTTTAGCTCGTACTTGAAAATGATAGCTCTGCTACAGAGTTTCCATCTAGAACTACAGCTACCTGTTTTGTGGGCCTTTTCTTGTGAGGATTTTTTCAGGCCAAATTAATTTGCGCTGTTTGGTTGTGGCAAACAAGCTTACGAGTCCTATGTAATGCTCAAATGCAAATACTCGGAAGAAACTGCAGATGCCACTTTTAGCAGAAAATGTTTCCACACCGGTAAAGCAATATCAGTAAAATCTATGCACTGAGAAGACATCACATTCTTTTTGCACTTATATCGCCTGCACAGGCAGGGAGCATAATAAACTAGTGTGTAGCAGCTGTAAATTTTCTGAGGATTTATCTAACCACAAATACATCGAAATGGGGAAATAGGGCTATATTAAACTGTGCAAGATGCTGCTGGAACTCAGCCACTTCTGCAACATCCTGTAATTAATTTATTATGACAGGTCTGGCAAACTGAAACACTCAATACACTTGCGACAGACTGTTATGATATAGCTGTTTGAAAACCCTGAAGTCACATAAAATGCAGGTATAACTGGAAAGGAAAAAGAAAAAAAAAAAAAGAAAAAAGGATCAGCCCAACATTGCTCTTATTTGTCTGAATCTAGAAATCTTTCCCAGAGCCACATTTGCTAACATCAGGCAGTGTCCGTGGCAGACTCAGTGTGGGGTACTAGCTGGAGAGGAAATCCTTACAGAATATATTGGCTTAGATCCTACTCTTTTGGGAGTCAGATGGGCAGTTAATGATGTTCTATGGGCTTGCTTAGCGATGGAACCCCTTTTTCATACACTCTGAGTCAGTGCAGGCCCCGGCTATGTTTTCTGATGGTGAAATTCAGAACCGGAGCTGAAACACTCAGCGCTAGTTTAATTTTCTTTTGATTGCTCCTTTGTTTCTCTGTCTGTGCTAAACACATTCAATTTTGCTTAATTTGAAAAGGTTTCAATGAAATTCTATGAGCTGCGGAAAGAATTGATATAAATTTCTCACAAATCATTTTTTTACGTGTCTCATTGTTTTGTTCTAACAGAGGTGATTGAAGTAGGTTCTCCATGGACTGCGCAACTGTATAATTAGAAGAAAATCCTTCTTTACCCCTTCCCAAATTTTCTTAAGAAGAATAGGTGGTTTTGCTTCTGTGCTTGCACTTCTTGTTTTAACATGCACAAATTAAGCCTTTCTCGGTTTATCCACTGCTGCAGGTGAGAGGTGCATGGTAAATGCAATTAGTTTTTGTTGCCACGTGTTCCTCACTTGGCAGTGGTTATTTATCACAGACTGGAAATGTTCCTTTAGTTCCACTACAAAGGTGGTTTCTTTTGCTATTGCGTCATTCTGTGTATGTCATCAGGATTTTTGACACCTTTGCATGGACACTGTGTAAAGCAAGTTAATACTATGTTCTGCATTACTTTTAGTGCTTAATGGGGAATGTACTGTCATGGCTGTAGGAGTGACATCAGCCCCAGACTCATTAAAAGAAATGCCATCTAAAGCCAAGCTCTAACAGCCCACATAAGCCTATAATAAGCTTATAGGGGGGTGGTTAATCCCCATTGTGGTCTGGTATAATGTCATAATGAGAAGGTGACATCATGAAAAGGGCAGAAGGGGCACTCAGCACACTCTGCATTGTGACCCAGGGCAGCAGCCAGGCTCCCCCCATCCCTCCTGCTGAACAG
Organism: Numida meleagris; assembly: GCF_002078875.1. Taxonomy (NCBI): domain Eukaryota; kingdom Metazoa; phylum Chordata; class Aves; order Galliformes; family Numididae; genus Numida; species Numida meleagris. The sequence goes on from NC_034411.1 coordinate 55,251,672, forward strand.
CAGCATGGCAGGTGCTGATTGGACCTAAGTTGCAACTGAGGGTATTGTCTAAAAGTATCTTTTCTGTTAACACAAGTGGAATGCTGGTACAGCTCTGAAGTGGGGCTGCTCTGAGCCTGCATGGGCTTGGGCTCACTGCTTTCCAGGTGTGCACTGAGTCCTTATACCAGCACAGGTGAGGAGGCTGGAAGCTCTGACAGGCTCCTTGCCACATGCTTGAGTGAAATGGTGGCTGCAGCTGCTTTTCCTTTCCATTCTGTCGGGCAAGGTTGGTTGTTTTTTGTTGGTTTTTTTTTGGGTAGAAAAAGCTTTCGATGACAGTTTTTGGAGTTCAGCATTGATGGAATTTAGCTCTTTATACTCTTTGGCAACAAAATAACATAGGTTTTCAGGTCACATTTGGAAACTTGAGCACCTGGCATTTGCTGAGAATCCCTCAAGGCAGTTTTTTGACATCAGGTTCATATGCCAAGAGGTATAGACTTGGCTGCCTGAAATTTGGTCTGTGAATAGCCTGAATTCACAAGGTGGGAAGAAGAAGTCCGTTAATGCCCAGGTTCTGATTGTTGGTCAAATTGTTGAGGGGCAGAAACCCATGAGAACATTATCTGAGGTACCATTTCCTGCCTCCTGCTCTCCCTGTTACTGAGATCCACCTCCAAACATCCTCAGATTGATTCAGACTATCATGTAGTAACAGCTTGTTTCATTTTGGCTCATCAGGAGAGCTTTGTTTTTTTTTTTTATTATTTCTTTCTTTGGACAATACTTAGCATTCATTTTTTCATGTCAGTAAAACAGGCATGAGCAATATAGGACCAGTAACTGATGGTCATACCACCACCAATGAAGTTTCCTCCTTGGCAATGAAAAACTGGGAGGACTGGAGGAAAATGCCATAAAACTGAATTCCATTTCTGCCTAAGCAACAAGTGCACGTACTCTGGACCTGCCACCGGAAGATAAACTTAATGTTTAGCTCCAGTTGCTTATTCTAGGAACAAGTTTTACGTGGAGAGGAAAGACTGAGTGGTATAACACGCTGAGGTTGACACATGGCTCAGACAAAGCCAAGATTCAGTCTTTGTAGGTTGAGGTTGCGTCACTGAGTCATCCAAACTCTGCCAGGTTCTCACGCTAAGAGTAGCACCGTAACATCTGTGAATGTGTTGGGGTATCTTTTTATTGTTATTATTTTTTTCCTTTTTTGAACATGTGGTAATACGTATTGGAAACTTATCTCCGTATCACTGAAGAAACCTGTTCCTAATTTGTTTGAACTCTTAGTGTCTTTTTTCTGGAATGCTGCCATCTTAATCATGGACCTGGAATCAGGCAAGCTTAGAACCTTTCTTGGGACTTGACAATGGAAGACACAGCTTCCAAACTTGAAGACATGCATATTTGTATCTGAAACTTTAGTTGAGCGGTAGTTAGCCTCACTTCCAGAGTTCCTTTGTGCCTGGAAGCTTCTTGCATGAGAGTATTTTGCAGGGTCAGATTGGAATCAATGAGTTCAATCAGAAAGAAGCGAGGGGTTTGCTTCTCCTGCACCAAGCCTGCACACTTGCTGTCTGAACCTGTGCACAACCAGCAGAGGAGCACGTGAGCGGCATGCTGTCACTCTGCTGCTTGGTGCAGAAGCATGGATCAGGCACTGTGCCCGTTCCTGAGCGGAGGCCAGTGTCACACACGCTGAGGACACATGACTTATGGTGCTGCTCCTATCCTCCCTCAAAACCACTCTCCCCTCCCTGCTGGCCTCCCGCCTCCACTCTAGCATTCCAGCTGAAATGGAGAAATGGGATGGGTGGCAGCGTGCCAGGTGCCCGGGCACCAAAGCCCGCGCCTCTCTCTGGCGGACACTCTGCCATCCATCCCCAGTGACTCATTTCTTCGTGCGGTTCAAAGAACTTTTTCACTCCTGGACAAATGTGTGCAAATATTGATAGAGCTGCCTTGTTTTGTACCGGCCTTTTTGAAGCCTGGGGTTTTTGTTTAGGTTGGTTGGATGGTGGTTTGCTTCTATCACTGTAACTTTCTTTGACTGGAAAGATGTGAATGGAACTGGTTTTTGCTGCTTCTGTCCTAGTGTGCTAAAGTGTCTGCTCTGGGAAGAAAACACTTTGCCAAATTTAGTTTAAAGCTGTGGAATCATAGTGCTCTCCAAACACCAAGAAAATGGTTTCACAGAATATGTTGAAATGACTTTTTGTTCCCATTTTGTTGGATATGATTTGCATCTGTTTTCATGGCTTTTTTTCAGGTTTTAAACTGAAATATGATTAATTAACTTTAATCTTTAACAATTGTCTAAATATTCAATGACCTATCTTATTCTCCTAAACATTTTATCAGTATTTAATGAAAATACCAGCGGTGATTTTACAATAATTTTGAAAAAAATGGTAATGACAGTGTCACAGGAAATATTAACAGTATTGATAGTTTGTCACGGAGGACTTCTCTGCTTCCTTAAAGACCTTTTTTTTTGAGGGAAAACCTTTGTTTGAAAAACACTGATGTTGAATACTCCAGTGAATTTCCTTTTTGGCAGTGTAACTGTCCTAAGTGAGTAAGACTGCATAGTAGGTGTAACTAATTTTGTTGTTGGTAAGATTTTTGTTGCTGTCTCATATGTTGTTTTTAATAAATGAAGAGAAATACGGTCCAGATGAAACTATCCTGAGGAATTGATGCATAACTAATTAAAAAAGAAAAGCTGCATTCAAAAAAGACTTACCCAATTTTAGTTATCGTACCAGGGAGATATTGCAAAGGAGGTCCCTTGCAATATCTCTGACCCCCTGAGGTCAGTTTTCTGTCACTTCTATTCACTATTTCCATTAATGAGTTGGATGATGTCGTAGGATTTGTAGAATTTGTGTGTGACACCAGGAGTTTGCATGCTCTTTGTAGGACGCGACCATAATTAATTATGGTTTTGGAAAATAAAAAAAATGATGAAATTGCTAAAATAGCAGTCAGTGAGATCAGTGCAAAATACAGGAAGAAGGATACAAAGGCAAATATATAAAATATATCTTGATTTTATTGCAAAATATATATATGTTAGGGGCAATAGACTCAAACACAAAGTGAATGAATGATACGCTCTTTTTTTTCAAAGAAAGTTATCTGAGTGTTGATATTAGCAGGGATAAAATGTGTAGTATCTAATCTTGTGTCACCAGGAACACTTTGCTCTAGTTTTGGGCACTGCATACTGAATCCTGTAGACAAACTGAAGAGAGCCCAGGAAACAGCAGTGGGAGCATGACAGTAATGCTTAATCTTGTGTAGGTTTTTACAGGTTTTTACAGGTTAGCAGCCCTCTGTTTTGTATGATCTATGCATATGTGATTTTTTTTTTTACTTAACATGGCAATTACTTTTTCTCTCTCTTTTGTTGACAAGATTAGTTTTGTCTGACAGCAGTGTGACAGCAAAAAGAAGTATTTCTGGGACCATTTAAATCAGATGGTCATATATTTCCTTTCGTTCTCTATGTTGCATGTATTATTAGTTGTTGTTTTCTTCCTTTAAAATAGCATTGGTAAGACCTACTAGATCAGTGCTGGTGCTTGACTGCTCTTAGAGGAAAAAATGACAGTGAAAGGGTTCTAATCGTTATCTTCTCTGTCATAAATCTCTAACTGGAGCAAAAATCCTGACCCTGAATCTCTCCAGAACTCATGAGCCCGTGGCTATTCAGTTTTAATCGGGCTGTTCCAGTGATTTATGGTATGGCCTTGGGTAGATTGAACCTCTACCTCAATTTCCCTGTCTTTAGCTGGAGATACTAATATTTCTCCTGGAGACAGCCCGGGAGCTAATCTGTATAAGAATGCCTTGACAATGTACAGACCTCAAGCCCTTGTCTAGCATAATCTCAAAAGTTTGGCTGTCACGCACTGGTATGACTCAATAAGTAGTTGGCAAATAGTCTGTATTTATGGTGGGACTAAGTTTTGAGGGTTTTTTTTACATACTTTTGTCAACTTACAGTTTGCAGTCTTACAGCTTGGGTAGGCAGTTGTATTGATCTTATTTGGGGGGAACTGTCAATAGCAGATGCGTGATGAAAAAGCTCTGAAGAAGGTCTTTCTTTGTAAGGGAGGATTATTCACCTGTATTGTTGACTCTAAGCTAAGACAACACGCTCTCCCCTGGCAGCTCTCACACAGACTGTAGAGCAATCCCTGATGGAGCTCCAAAAATCTGGGGTGGAAGTCTGGCCAGAATAACTCAAAGCCTTGAAGTGTATTCCATGGCAAGGAAAGAGAAGTCTTTTCCCCTCAGGTTTCTTGCACTCATAAGTGATAATTACCATCAAAACAAACAGAGAAGATGAATGCTGGATAAGCTGGCAGAGATAGTACTCAAGTTGTTGTCCCCCACAATCAGGAATGCACCTAGCATTTTTGGACAGCATGCTAATTTGATGACAAAACACAAACACATTAAGAAGTAATAGGGGAGACGGTGCTTATTTTACAATATCTGAAATAATAATGCAATAATAATGCAGTGTCAGAAGATCCAAGAGTGATGCTGCAGTTCCAGTGCTCATCTCATTAGTAGGCACACCTTCATTAAGGGATGGAAGTGTCTTTAGATTGAAACTGCACTAATTAAGGCTGTAACCACTTAGGCTTTTGAAAAATAAACAACATACTACTCTGGTAGGGAAGGAAGGATTCGTGGTGGGTCCTGACCTATGCACCTCCAGTTCATTAATTCACTGAGCAATATGTTTAAACCAGAATAAATACCACAGTCCTGTTGGAAATAGTTCATCACTGTAAACTGGGCCTTTTTCAGGTCCATTTTTCTTGTTTTGTGATTTTAGTCGGTGAGTGGTTTGCAATGATCTCATATTTTTTCTCAATGGAGGAACCTTTCGCCAAGGCCCAAAATTAGCACTATTTCTGTTCAGGAAATAAGGTAGCCAGTGAATGTAACCATTTGGCAGAAAGGAGGGAAATAATAGTCAGGAAATTAACTATACCATCTTTTGGTTGGGTTATTTTCTCCACCCTTTCCAATTCCCACAAACACCCTGAAAATGCCAAATTTACTCAAGTATTAGGCCGAGAAATCACTTTTTGCCTTCAGGCAAAATGTGTTCACTCCAACTCTATTTTAGTTTCATACTATACTGATTACATTTGAATTTTGTAGCATTTACAATGAATAATCCAACTGAACATTAAAGTAACTTGGGGTTTGGTGGCAAGCGATGGAAGCTGTACATTTGTCCTACTGGGACTGATGTACAGCTGAATGCACTCGATGAATTTATTGTCTGTGGTGAGCACCACACTTGGCCCTGAGAAGATTCCTCTGTTGTCAGCTCTAAAGCAGAGCAGCTCCAGGAGTTAACTTCCACCCCACATCCCTTACACGGGCTGATTTGCTGTAAACTTTAAAATGTACAAGTTCTGACAGTATAAATATTTACACTCTTTTATTTCTGGGCAGGTTGCACTGGAGCTGTGGGAGCTGCTTGGCATAGCTGCTCTGTATGGACCTGATTCACCTCTGCATGTGTTTTATCAGTGGTGCTGATGGCAGATGGGTTCTGAAGGGCCTAAATAAGAATGAGGAGCTGAGATGCGCTGGGTCTGGGCAGTGCTGTTCCTCATCCAGCTTTCTGCATGCACAGCCTTTGCTGTGTGCTCCCATGGGTGCTGTGCTCACCCTTCATCCGCAGCTCAGCTGCTGGTACCTCATGTAGGTCATGCTGACAGCACCTATTGTTCCAGTGCACTTGAAGGGCATCCAAGTTTTGGCATCATTAGATTATTGCCATGGTGCTCAGGCTGCAGATCCTGTACAATAAAGGAGTTCTGCTTCATGTTCAATCACTATGAGCTGTTATCTGCAGCTTTCATCTAGTCTCCATTAATGAAAGAACAAATCATTCTAGGGACAAAATAGATGTTTGACCATTCAAATATATGCAAAGTGATATGATTTATAAGTAGGAGGAAGTTGTTTTGCAAGCTCAAATTCCACTTGCTGTGGAATTTCAGTGTAACAGTGTGGATCCAATCAAGTCCTGAGCAGTGGCACTAGGAGCCCTGTGTGCAGCAAGGAAAATGGTGCAGGTAAAACTTTCAGAAAACACCATGTTAGGAGCAGAGAAGCCTGAAGAAACTGCAGCATCTCCACTGCTGAGGACACGCAAGAGGAGGCTGAGCAAATCTGCTTCAGGAATGGTTCATAGGCTTAGCGCTGCCTAACAGCACGGGAATGAAAATGACATCTTGAGATGCCTTGCAACTGCATTTTCTATTTTTGTCGCCAATAAAATGTCTAAAGCTTGCTGTTGAATTGTCTTGGCACAGGAAGTGGTCTTCCTTTCACTGAATCGGTGAGAGAGGCATCCTTCAACAAGAGGGATATTGAAGGCACAACAGGCACAGCAGCGCAGTCTGAGCGGGGCCTTGTCAAAGGCTGCGAGGCAGTTGCATGGCGGCCCTGCCTTCCTGCAGTGCCAACTGGCAGCAGGCCTCCTTCCCCCTCACAGGCCTGAGCCATCGCTCCTCTCGCTGTCACTGCTGCAGCATGTAGCAGGCCATTTTGTGCAGGCCCAGGCTTATGGTGGCAGCTGAGGGATCCCGAGCTCCAGGCTGGTGAGGTGTTTCAAGCTGTTTTGCTGAAGTGAATCTGGGAGCACCCAGCAGCACCGACACTGGATCTGAACTCATGGTGCCAGCATTCTTCAGCATTATCCCCCTTGCAGCCTGCTTTGTCCTGTGCATCCTGTGTGTCCTATATTGTTACCAAAACCACCTTATTTATGACTACAAAGGCTTTGATGGATCAGAACTGAGGCTTTGTCACAGCTGGAGACCAGCCACAGAACGCTCTCTCCACCCTGGAAACTCAGGTTCAGAAATGATGAAAGGCTGTCGGAGAAAAAGAGCCAAGCAGCAAGCATCTCAGTTATTTTTAATGTATGTACATGTCTTGCCTCTAAATGTGGTCATACCAAAGGATGAAGGTAAAAATAAGCCCAGGGATCACTTGCGTTTTTGGCGTGTCTGTAGTGGCCTCGCTCAGCTCTTTTTGGTGGTGCTGTTCTTGAGGCTGCAGTGGGCGGCTGGGGGACCCAGAGCAGAGCTCAGCTGTCACTTGGGGTGACCTCCGTGGAGGTGTGCAGAGAAGTAAACATGTCTTGGCTTCCTGACAGCCATCTAGCTAGTGAGGAGATGAAAATCAGATAAAAATTTGAGACTTGTAAATAATAATGATAGGCATTTTCTTCTTAATGGGGGAGGTATAAATAGCTGGAATGAGATGAAAATGAGAAGCAAAACTTAGCCTGCATGTAAATGGAAGAATCCTAACACTGGGATTGTGGAATAATCTCCCCAGGGGAGTATTGGAAGCCCATAGTTTAGGACCTGAACAACCAGACAGAGAAGGAGCACAAGAAACTGCATCACAGGGAATGCCTCTGCCGTTTGCAGAGAGAATTTGATTTCACCTGGCTTCATCCAGAAAGAAAGTTAAGGATTTGTAAGGCTCCTTAGTCACTTCTCCTTGAAGATCTGAAGGAATGTTTAAATGTTGACATCTCAGCCAAGCTAGATCTTTGGGAATTTTTATCTATCCTCAAATTCTTATCTTTATGTTCAGTTGTTTATATTTCCTGACTTCCTGTCTACAATACTTATCCAAGTTTATTGTTTAGTTCTACTATTCCTTGTTTAACAACTTTTCCTTTATGTTCAAGCATTGGCTGTGCTTCAGCAGTGAGTGATTTCTATGTTTATCTTCACCTTCTCATTCAGGTGTGAGAAACAATATGCTAGTGCTTGGAACAGCCTCAGAGATCCCAAGACACAAAGTTTTCCCAATACTCTGGCTTTTTTTTTTTTTTTTTTTAACCCTTGTAGCAACCTTTTAGTTTGTGACATTGTTTACTTACTTAACTTTAAGCTTGGGTGGTGCATTGGGTTTGGATGGGGTGGGAGGAGTGGTGGTGTTTTTTTCTTTGGCCCACCCTGGGCAAAAAAAAGGGTTAATTAGTCTCAGTAAAACATTGCCAGTCACTAGAGACTGCTGCAACGGAGATGAAAAACAAGACTGCACCTGTATACTGGCAATTTCACCTAGATTCTGGTCAACTATTTTTCTCTAGCGCTTTGTTCTGCCAGCTGCCTCAGTGCTTTGGATGCAGGTGGAAGGATGGACTTTGCTATCTATAAAAAAATTAAATGGTGAAGACCAACTTCCGCTTCACCTCCCTGGGGATCAAAGTTATTGTATTGCCACATAGCATGGCAAAGCACAAAACAAGCAACAGGCTGAGCGTGCCTGGCTGCTGTGTGGACTCAAAAGAAATGTTTTGAAATTTTTCCCTTTCTTTTTTTTTTCCTTTTCCTTTCCCCTTTCTTTTTTTTTTCCCCCTTTTTGTGTTTTTTTTTCCTTTCTTTTTTCCTTTTTTTTCATTTCTTTCTCTTCTTCTTTTTTTTTTAATCTTGAAAGACAGTGAGTGTGCGGAAGGAATCCCAAACTGAGTACTGTATGCAGAGGAGAGAAGCAGCCACTTTATAATACATGCCACACCTTATCATTATTATATTTCCTCAACAGAAGAGCTTTGTATTTCTTCCAATAATCTGATGCGAGGCGAAGGATTGCACGGGAGCATTAATTGTATGGCTTGATGTGTGCTCACAAAAGAAATTCTCAGAGACCCTATAGATTTATGTCATAATGAAAATAAATAGTCCCACCTGCCCATGACTGTACCTTCATTGCCTGTAGTGGAGCAGCAGATAACACACAGACCCTTTGAAGGGCTATTCTCATGACAATATAACACTCTTAAATAAATCTGGTAACAGCAAATTCTGCTTAGCACAGTGGGAACTTTCTGAGGTGGTGTTACATTGTGTCATACAGTAAAGCTCTCCTTCATATTTTTAACCACTGTTGTGATAGAAATAAACAATAATTTGATAGTGTAAATATTTAAATTTGAGGGAAGCATAAGGCTTGTAGGATGAATTTCCATGAAAGGATTTTTTAGTAGGGGGAAAAACCCAGAATATCCAATGGAAAACTCTGAACAGAGCTCTGTACTTTTTGTGTGGGCTTTGGAAATACTATTAGAAGAAAAGACTTTTTTTTTTTTTTCTCTTTTTACTCAGTGGTATGAACATGAGTTTAACTTAGGTTGTTTTCTAAGATTACTATTTTACATCACTACTCTATAACTAAGCCTCCGAAGTGTCTTAAAAAGAGGAAAAAATACAGAAGTTGCTAAATGGAGATCAACGAGTTACAGCAGCTGAAAACAACCCACATGAATATTGCAATGAAATATGCGGGGGCTCTAGAACGGGTAGTTGGTTTGTTGGTTTGGTGTTTTTTTTTTTTTAATTGTATTTTGAGTTGTATTTTTGTGATAGTCTATCTTTAAGCAGTATATTTTTATGCACATGGCATGGGTAGCTGGCTACAGAATAACATTTGGTATTTAGAACAATTATGAAAATCTCACATGCCAAGACATGCAGTAGCCTCTTTGCTGCCATGGAACATACCGAGCTGGTTTGTAGATGGATCTCACCTTTGTCTACTGCAACAGGTACCATCATCTGATGTGCGAGGCAAGGTGTAACAGGGGTTGAACAAAGGATCTTATCTGGTTTAGTTTACAATGTGCTCCTGTGCATTCTGTGACATTTGGACTCTCTCACATGTGGCATTAAGGACACATTTAACTTTGTGTAGGAGGGTCTTGCTGATGCTCATTTTGCATTGCTAGTTTCGTATGTAGTCATGGGACACCTCTTTGTCCCACGTGTCTCGTCTAACTTATGAATGCTCCTGTAACTGTGATTGTTGAAGGACATGGCTGAGATTCTGCTACATGCTACAAAGAGCAAAGTCAGTAATATTTCTGCACTGGTTCAACTATTAGTCTAAGAAGCTGTATCTGGTAGTCTAATAAAAATATTGCTCTCCCTATAAACCTTGTCTTACTATGTTGTAAATGAATTGCTTTTCTTGATAGCCGATGAGCACTTACATAATCCTGTGTTGCGTGGTGCATGAATGGGTTTCCGGACTTTCTATCCACAATCTTCACTGTTATCTTATGTTTGGCAGAATATCAGTGCCATTAAGATAAATGACTCATTATTTCTCTTTGGTTTTGGGAACTGCGTAAAGCATTTACAATGTTATTGCTCTACTTTATGTCTCTATTTTAACTTATATCCAGATGCATTAGTTATTTCTTGTCTTAGAGACAGGTTGAATTTACTGTCGCATTTACAGTCTGAACTTTTTGCAATAGGTGCTATTTGTAAGTTGGCAATTTTAGGTTGTGAGCTCTTATTTGACATCATTTCAAATTGCCTTAACAATGCACATGCACATTTTGTGTAAGTGATATAGCCTGTGTAGAACAGTGGAGCTGATACCTGAAATACTCTAATCTGTTAGCAAATAGTGGTAACTGAGGTGCATGAATGCAGATTATTTATACAAAAGAAAAGGTTTTTGCCTCAAATGGACCAAACCCAAAGACAGGTGTGATTTCCTGAAGAGAACTTCCACTTTGGATGTACAAACTTTGGATGAGCCAAATTAGTGGAGAAGGTCTGAGTTAAAAGCTAGGCTGTTTTGTTGTTAGCATTCCACTTTGTTCTTAGACAGGTTTTAACCATATTGTATTGGTTTAGGGTGTGCTGGGAATGGCATCCGATTGCATGTGCAAACACAGAAATATTCTTTTGATAGACAGGCAGTGCTGGACATGTCTGATGACGCAGAGGTGTTTGGTAGTCTGCTTACTCAGCACATTGATGGATTCCCTAGATCATCATTCCTTTTTATTCCACAGATTTTGGTCTTTCCTTTGAAAAACTAAGATATTCACTAGGTAGAAATCCCAGGGCTATTCACGTCATCCTTGTCACATTGAAAAATGTACATTCAGTCCTCTGTTTCTGTTATTTGATTAGCACAAACATATGCAAGACTTTCTGCATAATTAAATACCTGGTTAATTCATTGCTTTCAATAATAACCAAATTGATGGGACTGCATAAGTAGCGCATTGCTGATTTCCAAAGCTAAAAACTACATAATGAATCCTGATATTAACTTAAGATAAAGGGACTGCCATAGGGGATATCTAAAATAAGATCAAATTAAGGTATTACATCATTTGCCCTACCACAGGTTGATTTTGACTGTCCAAAGAAAACCATTGTATTTTTTCTTTCAACAGTATTCACCTCTCTCTGAGGTTTTCCTTGGTATTGGAAAATTAGTGTTTGTGAGTCTGAATGATATGAATCTGTATTTTCTTTCAGACCCAAAGTGTAGATGTTTCTGAAGTAGTGAAACAGTATAGAAGTGCTGAAAAATATAAATGTTTCTGAAAAAGGGTCATAGATTTCATTCCTATTTCTGCTGTATCTGCAGTTCTCATATAATATATTGAAGTATTCCAGTAGACTAAGTATGTTCAGATATGAGTATGAGGAAAGAATGCTGATCCTCATGATGTATTAAGTGCCTAAAATTTAAATAACACTCTGGTTAATGAAGCTTTGCCTATATTAATATGCTCATTCACTTTACCTGTGCTTCAGTCAGAAGTGCATTCTGCATATCTTTTCATTACAAGCATTTGCATCTTTTCAATTACTTTTCTTTGCTTGAATGTAAAGTGTTGGTGTAAAATGTTGCCCATCTTTTGAATAAGCAAAATGAAAATTATCATTTAAAGTATAAATTAAAAGTCCATTAAGGCTTGGGAGCATGGTACTTCAAAGTTAGGGGAGTCAGAATTGAGGTTCTCCATGCAATTAATTCACCCTCCTCTCACTCCCCACTTTTCTCCGTGTGCATTATAATACTAATCTTCATTGCACAGTTGCATTTACATGCGTGCACACACTCATATGCCCATTTACATATGGATCCTAGCCTGTCGTTCCCATTTCTTCCAACTTGTCTTTGTACTCACTTTGCTCTGTATCTCTCTGCGCTTGTGTCAAGTGACTTCCTTTATATTTAGCCTCAGCAAGGGGGAACGGGAGACCCCTTGGGAGACAGAGGGAGCTGAACTGACCTGAGCTTCTGCATGTCTATATGGCCCTGAGGGCAAGGAGCACAGGACTGCCAGCTGCAGCCTCTGATGGCTGGTGCCCACTGCCCAGGGGCTCTGCAATAGGTAAGCTGCCAGCTGCAGTGAGCCTCTGCCACTCCTGTGCTAAAGGACATTTTCAGACGTCACGACTTGCTCAGTTGTATCCATCTGCACAGGAATGGGAATCATGAACAACATGCCCCCATAAAATTTCAAGTCCCTGATCCATAGCATGGAGGCAGGAGCATTTCTCCCTTGAAAACAATGTAAAAATATTTTCGAATTGGTACTGTAGGTTAAGACCAAGTGAGAGTGTGGAGTCTAAATGATTTTTTAATTACAGATATATGCAATGCAAAACAAAAAGTCAGTTAAAGTTCATGGGCTTATGCTGAGCTATGCTAACTAGGCGTAACAGGGCAAGGAAAAACTAGTTTTCCTCAACCTCATTCTCAGAAAGGGCTGAACCATTTCTGCTACAACACTTCTTTTCTTTCTTTGACATTTCTTTTTATTTGTTTTCCAGTCTAGAGTATGTGTTCTAGTCATTCTCTTACCTGTGGTTAGAGTTATTCAAAGAAGACACACTCTAACTGAAACTTGAAGTTCCCTGCAGCTAATCCAGTACTACCTTGCTTGACTAAGAATCCTGAAAATACTTAAACATGTTTTTCAAGGTGGACAAGGCTGCCTTTCTACAACAAATGAGAGGAAGAAAAAGAAGTCTTAGGTAGTAAGAGTCTCTTTTTTTTCGTCAGAACTTTGCATATGGCCAGCTAGCGGGAAATACATTGATAATTTAAGTAAATATTTTTCTAATGAATAACACTTCCCAGGTACATTTTTGGCTGAGTATCAGCAATTATACAGTGGAAAATGTCTGTGCAAGGCACATATGAAGACAGAAATAATCCACTCTTCCCTATGAATAGGGGGAACGTGGGCTGAAATGTCCTGTGCAAGTTCTGGTATTTTCAAATCTTAGCTGTAACTCACTCAAGCCTAAAATAACCAGGGCTTAGACTATGCATGTTTAGCAATATTCTTACCAGTTACTTACTGGTCTGTGTGTGCTTTTTCACACAACCTTGATGAACAATACTGAAAAACAAGGAAAGCTGTGTCATATATTACTTCAATCCCAAGGAAAATGCAACAGCTTGAAAAAGAAGTACGTCTTTGAAACCCACGGATTCCCAGATACCAGAATCAGGACAGGAGGCTAAGCATTCACAGGATGTCCTGGAGCCCACCGTTTTTCCAGTCAAACTTTTTCAATCCTCCTGAAGAAGATGGCTGCAACACAAGTTGGCCAAGCATGTTTTCAGATCAGCATGGACAGCTGTGGCTTTAAACAATGGCAACCATTGTTAGGTCAGTTTTAAAGTAGGTCCTTAAAGTTAATGTGATTATGCAAATATTGCCCTAACTACTGTGCCTGTCTTATATCCTTCACAAATGACTGCATTGTCACTTTTCATTATGTGCATACAGTCCTGGTGGTTTGGTGGTATCATTATATCTCTCGGAAATGGACCATGTAAAGGCCATTCACTGTTGGCACTGCATTGTGCTTTCCCCCAAGCAGACCAACCTTGACCCACAAATGAGAGTAGTAAAGATTTTCAGGCCGAATCCTTCGTGTGTTATTCACATGATTACTCCCATTGACTTCAGTTGAAACACTTGCATCAGGCATGCACGAATTAAGTTAAAATGTGATTGTGAAATTAAGTCCAGTCCACTCTAAACTTCAGTGTATCCAGACAAACCTCTGAAATGCCTTTGTGTGAAATCACTTGCAACACAAATTCAGAAATTAATCCATTATTCACTGGGGAAAAGAAAACAGCTTAGACAACTTCAGCCATTTTTCCTCCCCAGCCTCTTTATCATTATTTGATTTTAATCATGAAATACACTTTTACAGAAATGTGTGATCACAAATGAGGAAGCTGAGAGATCTCGAGATCCATGTGTTCTGGAAGGTGGCGGATTTCAGACAACTCATCAGTTGGGGGACATGACTGATTTCAGACTCCTGGTTGCATTGCTTTCAATGAAAACCAGTGACTTGCAGTTTCAGTTCTCATCAGAGAAGATGTTCTCACAGCAGTCTCTTGTTTGGATTGTTTTCTCTTTTTATGAGTCTGATGTTTTTCTGAATTCCAGCCTGTACGATTTCTGTTCTAGTGGCCAAGTGTCTCCATTACTCAAGCATGCGATACACAAACTGTGATAGGTTCAGCTGCTAGCTGGGATTTATGTCTCCCCAGTAAAATATCCTTACAGTTTTTAATAGGATAAGTAAATGACTATTTAGGGAGATATATGTATTTATTTGCATGCACTTAATGTGAGTAAACACAAAAAACAATCACCTCCTGGGGTAAATCAGTGCCCCTCCTTTGCTGACTTGCAGCGGCTCTCCTACAAATGCAAACTTCCTCAGGACATTCAGAGACCAGAAAATGCAAGGGAAACATGTTGTGTTGTTCTGTTGTGTTACTCGCCATGCAGCTTCTCACAGCTCCAGAACTAGGGCCATCCTGCCCTTTGCTGGCCTGCATGCACAGCTAGTAGAAAACTGGTAGGACCACACCTACACATGTAGCCATCAGGATCTCCTGCTTCCTCAAAGCTCAGTTCTAGTGGGAAGTTTGGATTAGAAAGTAAAAACCTGCTTCAGCATAGCGATGATGAAATTGTAGCACTCTCACCATCAGTTTTAAGTAAGTGCATGAGCCAGAGTGGAAGTCCATGGAACAGAGTGGGCCTTCCGGAATACTTCCTGCCCTTTAGACAATAGACTAATTTCTGCTATTGAAAATCCTTCAAAAAAAAGTCAGTTACATGTGTTAAAGAGGAAGGAAGAGGAACTTGTACCCCGACAGTTAGGAAGGCAAACCAAGGTATCATTTAAATTTCACACTCTATCCATTCAAGCTGTCATATAAAAACCCAGTTGTTCCATTGATCAAGTGCCAGAGAGGATGATAACAGGTTATTTTTTTGAATGTCAGACAGCACAGTAAGCCACAGAAGTGACAACTTAACAATAGGAAAAAAAATCTGGCAGCTTATTTTAATCATCGTGTAAGTGAGTTTGCTGCTCTGTGATGCCTGTGGCAAAATCGCAGGGCAGGTGTGTCAGGCTCACTCCTCCCCTGTGACAGGGGGGCTATTTTTTGAGATCTAAACTAGTCCTGCTGGTTTTTAGTGTGGTGATGGAAGGATGACTATCACATTGGCTCTGTAGCTTACTGCTGTATGAAGGGCAATTTGTAGTCTGGGTTTTCTGTTAGAGGATGTGGCCACAAATCAGAGGTTGGCAAGGAAAGGATTACCCTAACTTCTTTGATTAGAGAAAGTTAAGGGCATGCCTTAATTGAGGTTAACTCAAGATGTCTCACTGTGGGTTGCTGCTCCTGGGGAGCCACCATGGGACCTTCATGAAGTGGTGGGAAGCATTGTCCCCATCCTGGTCCCTGATGAGAGGACTCCAAGGCTGATCCTGATGGGAGTGCAGGCAGAGAGCCTGTCCTAACCGTGTGGGGAGGTTACCTTTGTGAAAGGCTGTTGTGCACAGATGGAGCTTGACCAGAGGACGGTACTGGACTTATAACCTCAGCTCTCTTTATATCAAGGGCAATTTCTTACCAAGGGGGTAGCAGGACTACCATCCTGAGCTCGTGGGGCCTGTCCTGCATCCCTGCCTGGGGCCTGTCAGCAGTGAGGTGGGAAATAATCTATATTCTCCAACCTCACAAAGCGAGGCCTTGAACTTGCTGAGATCACAGAAACCAGCTACTTTTTGCAATCAACTTTTAAAGGGGGTTCGGGGGCAAACCCTGTCAGAAGAGTGTGTTTTGAAGTAGGGAGGACTAGGGGTGGCCAGGAGCAGAGCCAAAAGGAAACGTGAAGCATCATTGCCTTTATTTGTTACTTCACTGGATGATATTTTTGGCCTTTGACTGAAGCAAATCATGTCAATTCCTCTATTTTATTGTGGTGTGCAGTGAGCATGGTTAGGCAGGTACAAGCAGAAAACCTTGTGAAGGTTTCTGTCTCCCCACTGGCAGCAGATGCAAGCAGCACAGTGCTCACCTTTATCTGCACAGGAAGGCTGAGCCGGTGCCTCAGAGGTCTTTGCCTAGAACTAAGAGGAACCTAAATGCTGAAAACCCATCACTGAGATAGCTATGGCCTCCCTCTGAGTTCAGATAACTCTTACACTGATGCACATTGATGAGAGAGTTAATGAAACATTAGAAGCAGCGAGCAGAGATAGGGCTTGCAGGAAAGCACACCTGCACACACACATTCAAGACTCTCACGTTGCTGACTGTATCAGGACAGCCACGGCAGGCTTGCAGCTGGGCCAGCAGGAACTGGGAGATACAGAGATGGTCTCGATGGTTAGGGTAGAAACCTGCTCAGGGAGAGCTTCCTGAAACTTTCTTCTTTGTTGCTGGTGAACACTTCTCTGACAGGCAGGTGTGAAGATTGCATGTTGAATCTGTAGTGATGAGCAGTAATTTGATCAGCTAGAAAAATTCTTTCCCCATGAAATGGAATTTCCTCAGGTGCAAGCTGATAGTCCGTAAATGGGCATCCATGCAGCCTGAGAAACAGAGGCTTATTAAGAAGTAAAACAAAATCAGTAATTGTTGTGATATTCAAGTGGACTGGAAAAATGCCTTGTAAAAATGTCATGTATCAAGAGGCAGTGTGAAAAAGCCATGATCACAAATAACTTATGGGCAAATAATGGTGGAGTGGCTACATTTTACAACATTTAACAATGAGTTGCATGTCCGTTGTCAGTTTGCAAGCACATCTGAAGGCAGAATTTGGGCCTTCATGATTTATCTTTATCATCTTACCTGTAGGAGTCACTGAGAGCAAAGAAGTCATAGATGAGTTTGTGGTGGTACCAGGGATTTTTGGTGAAAACTGCTGAGACAGGTTTCTAAGTCAAGTTCAAAGAAAAGAGTCAAACAAAGGGAACAAGCACATCTGATCAGGAATTATGTCTTCTGTCTGAATTAAGACATTATCCTGGTAATTGGAAGAGGTGGCCAGTGTCTTTCCTTGGCTGCCCAGGCAAAGCACCAGTGCACTGTGCCTGAGCAGCATTGGGGCTATCGACTGATACCACCTGCCGGGGAATAAGGAGGCAAGTAAGATGCAGTACAATGCCTTAGAATCATTCATCTTTCCCATCTTTCCCAGATTAGAATATTTTTAACATACCCTTTTCCATTTCGAGGGGTAGAGGTTTTTTTAGTAGATTTCTAAGAACATATTTGCTTTCTGAACCTTGCCATCAGCTCTGTTCCACACTGGGGATAGGACAGAAATAAAATTAAACGTGGCAGGAGTAAGAGAAGACTATGATGCTACAGCCCTACAGGAACACCCTCTGCTTATGTGACTGGCTGCATAGGCTTCAGAGGGGGTTGGTGGCCACTGACCTAGCTGGCTTGGACAAGTATCAAGACAGTAAATACCAAGAAAAAATATTTTCTTCTGGCTTCTTTGAAAGATCACTCCATGTTACAGAATATTCAGTGCTGGACTCTGTGCCTTACCCTCAACAGACTTACAGTTTTGGCTCCTAACTACAAAATTCTTCTCATTCGTTTAAACCATAGTGTTTTTTTCCTAAAACATTCCAAGCTCTGGCAACTTCTCAGTTTACTCTGACAGTTGTCACAGAGGCAGTGACAGAACATGCTTTACTGAGAAACAGTATGCTGAGGAAAGCTGGGGAGTTACATAGTCTATCTGGGAAACACCTCATGCTCTGGTATTTCCCTTTATTTTTGCCCTGGCTCCTTTGCCTCTTTATTTTTAATTAGTGGCACATGCTGTAATGATAATTTACATTCTTTTCAGAAATCAAAAGAATTCCCACTGACAACATTATTAAGTTGGAATTTGAGCCAAATATCTAACCTCCATTAAATGAGATCTTGACTGAACCTGTTTTCCCTTCATTTTGGTAGATTACTCTGGCTTTAAATGGGTCTGGGATGGCTATACACCTGCACACAGGGTCACTGCAAGGCCAAACATCTGCCCCGATACCATTTACACAGGTTTTGCTTGCCCAATACGCGAGACAGAATTTAACAGTCACATAGGACACCTCTTGAACCTCTGGAATAAAGATGTGTATTTTGACTGTAGGCAGAACATAGTCATGTGGTAGGGATATTTGTGTGACAAAGATGTGTAGGAGGTGGCGAAGGAAATTTAGTGAGTACTGGTGGAGGGAAACTAATCAGGTTCCTGGGCTACAGCATTCAAACAAAGCCTTTTCCTTCACTCATGCTGAGCGCCACATGCATGCAGAATCATATGTAAATTGCCCTTAATCTAGCAAGTGTTTTGCATTTTCAATGAAATGAGAGAGGGGGAAAAAGAAACATTTTCCTCTATATTACAGGTAAGCGTGCCCATCAACAAGAAAATTATGGCAATGATTTTGCATGTAAAAATGCATTTTAAGGCAACTGAAGGTGTAAGAAAAAAAAAATCCTCCTGCTGAGCACCTGCGAGGTAAGCCTCCATGCTTCCCAGCACTGCTCTGCAGAGGGCCCAAGATAATGATCTGTTTAAACTCAGCTGTGCCCGCTGCAGTTACAGCTGGAGCCCCACGCAGCAAGAGCTTTCCCTCTAAGACTGGACTGGAAGCTTGGTGTTTCTTTTTCCCTTTTTTTCTTTTTTCTTTTAAGCTGTAACATGTTGCTTAAACTGTGGCATACCTCAAAGGCAGATCTTTCCCTCTTCCCAAGTTGCACCCCGTGCAGTCCTGCAGTCGCCTCACACATCTTGCACAAGTGTTTCTCTGGCTTGAGCCCACAACCTTCACATACACAAGCGCTCCCACAGACTTCCTCTTCTCTGTAATCTCTACTCAGATCCGGAGTCCTGCCTGCAGTAACTGCTCCACAACTACCTCAGGGTTGGCTCTTCCTGGGCCTCGCACTACATAATCCTGGAAGCTGGTCCTTCTCTCCATCCATCCTCTTCCAATCCTCGTGCCGACCTGTGGGATCCTGGAAAGCTCAGGCTCCTCTCTCTAAAATAAGTGCAATGCCCTCTATGAGCCCAGCAGCAGCAGAGCTGCAAAGGACATTCCTATTGTAGTACACGTCCTTGCTGGGACAGCTCTCCTCTGAACAGCTGTGAGGCTTTGAAGCGGTCCCAGCCCTCACCAGCAACATGCAGAGAGCTTTGGGGACTGACCTCAACTGCTTCCTGCACAGAGTTGAACTCTGCTCTCAAGAACGACTTTGTAGTGCTTACACTAACTGCAGCAAAGGATGCACTTTAGGATCCTTAATGAAGTTTTCCTGGCAAGTTGTTCGCTTTTTCTTTATTTTTTTCTTTTTTGTGAGCCAATACTCACTAGCTTTCCTGGGGCTGGACATTCTCAGGTCTGCCCAATTACTTGCTGTGCCAATTAATGTGCTTGAGTTTCAAAATATATACTGACATCTGGTTTCTTAAGAAAGTGTGAAAAAGTCTGTTCTACAGTATAGGAGCTCCAGAATATTTTGCTCTTCACTGTTGGTTCCTGATCTGATGGTCTTAAATGAAGAAGTAAGTTAGATAGCATTTTGGGAGAAGAGCAGTTTTGCAAAAAAGATGCAGAAAAGCCTCCCACAAGCTGAGGCTGACATGGACTTCATGTCACCACAGATGTGCCCTGAGCCCACAACGTCCTAAAGGCTGTTTTTTGCTGTGCTTCTCCAGCTTTTCAACAACTGAGAATGTTGAGGCTACCTATGGTGTGCGCAACACTCTATTCCTTACTTATCTAAGTGTGGTGGAAAAAAACCTTCTCGGCTAGATTGTTGCCTAGAACAACACTGCCTAAACACTAAAGACAAACAAGATTAGGAGACTATATGGGTTTAAGTAAAAAAGAACACACTTTATTTATCTACAAGGCAGTACATTGTCGTATAAAAAAAATTAAGTGCAGATGAAGCTGCACCAAATGCTATTAAGGCAGCAAATTCAAAGGCTGTTATAAAAAAAAAAAAAAGGACAATTAAAAAAAATAAAATCAGTGTTTTGCCATATTGATAAAGATTTGGTATGGCAGTACAAAGAACCATGTATTTCTAAGAACCTGATTCAGTACATAAGACCCAAGGTAGGGAACAATTAGCTAGACATGGAACGAAACAGACAACACGAACAAGACAGTGTTCTCCCAAACATATGAAGGTGCAATACATACTGTTACAAACCAATGTGAAACAAAACCACACATTGAGACAATTAAAAAAAAAAAAATCTCCCAGGAACAGTGTTCAAAAATATTGCTTATAAAAAAAAGGGAAAAAATGTAAATGATGTAAAAAAAATTAAAATAAAAAAGTCTGAAATGCTAGTGCATAGTCAATTAGCTAACATCAACATTTCTTTTCTTTCCATATAAAGCTCTACTGCTCCTTTTACACTAGCAGCATGTCTACACGCTAAGGTCTTTAGCAGCAAAACACAGTATTCATTTGGAATTTACAAAATTAAATTACTGAATAAAAATATAATTTTTCTTATAAATCTATGTTTCATACAGTAATATTTTTTTAAAGCAAGCTAATTAAACCCCCCCAACAGGAACACACAACGTATAATGGTCTAGAACCATAAACAGAATGAAAAGAGTATTTCAAGAAGCATGGACGTCTGAGCATTCATGAACTGGATCAGTTTTCCCCCTTTGCACAGACTAGCGTGTGTAGTAATGCTTTTTTACTTCAGTATTTTACACCAATGCATTTTGTTCAGTGATTTAAAATACATCTGTTTGAGTACCTGCTCTGTTATTTAAAAAAAAATAAAAAAGAAACAAAGAAAACCCCACCCCTGGATAGCACATCACTGAAATAACAATACTGGTGTATCATGTCTGCTTGATCTTAGAAAGTACAAAAAAATTGCCTGTATTGTAAGTCTGCACTTAAGATCGTTAATTACTGATTAAAACTTAGTACCTAATAATTTAGGCAAGTATCGTTCATTCACTCAAAAAAAAAAAAATTCTCTTAAGTTGGGTGAAATCCAACAAGAATATATATGCTCAGTGACTAAATGCACTTCGTGCTCTCCCAACTGTTGTACCACAACAAAGATAGGCTCGTCTCCCATTCACGAAAAGCCCTCGTGCAGAGGAACAGGGACTTCCCAGCGAACGAGGAGTGTTTGACAACCATAATGCTTCTCCGGAGAAGTCCGTCGGCCCTTTCACATCACCAGAGTCCGGGTTGGGAATGCGGCCATGTACTTGCGCGCCTGGTCAGTCAAGGCCATCTGGTCCTCGGTCTTCCCACAAGACGCCGACTCCCAAGCGTTGTTCAGATGCTTTGTTGGAAACAAGCAGAAAGATTTGGGGTGAATGTCAAGTCATTTGTTTGTGGGCCCTCAGCTCCAAACCTGCCATTAGGGGTTGAGCAAGCCTGCGGTGGGGTGTTGTGACCACTCCAAAGAAAGTGACACCTCAACACAAGAGGAATAAAACTCCAGCCCTGCTTCTCAGCTTGTGACCACAGGGGTGGGCAACCAGACCACCCACAGAAGAGCACACCAGCAGAGCCAGGATTCAATGACTCTCAAGTTCCTACTCACAGTTCATTCTCTCAAAGTCCATATTTAGGACCCTAACGGCCCAAGCTCAGCAAGCAAACAGCTCTGCGCCTGAAGCTGCTTTCACCTGCATGCAGCAATTAGCACGTGCCCGTGAGCAGAGCTCCTCTGGCAAGAGAGGAGATGTGGGGGGACCCTTGGCAGAAGCAGCACTTTAATTATCAAAAAAGCCATTTTGCTTCTTGTGGTATTTATGGAGGTTAGAGACACCATTTAGTATAATGTGAAGCTGAGATAAACATATCTGCACAGAAGGCTGTGTGCAGTGTGTTTATTTACCCCCTACACACAGGAGATGTTTCTCATTGCCCTGAGCTATAAACAGTAATGAAATTTCAAAGCTCCTGGAACTTACCAGTATTACACACACACACATATACGTGCATTGTTTTTGTGCTTCAACTCTTTCAATTACTCAGTTCATTTGTTTTTCCGCACTGAGATATTCACTAAACCCTAAATAAAAACCAGATTATTAGACACAGACAGCCGAATGAACACCCTAAAATCCAAAAATGCACACAACCTCTCTCATGTAAGCTGCCTGCCAGCAAGGGGCTCACAGGACACCTCAAGATTAAGAAGGTCTAAGCCCAAGGTCCACCAAGAAACACAAATCAGGAGAAACCCTTCCCTGCTTTCCTCTGCTTTCAACAAAATTCATCACTTCAGGTCAAGACCTACATCACTCAACGAGATGGCCAAAGCCTTCCCAACACTTAGGACACCAAGCGAAGTGTACTTACTGAACTGCATATTGGCTGCTAAGAGCAGAAGCGCCCCAGGATGCCCATGGCTCTTTATGCTGCTCCTTCTAGTTGCTAACTGTACAAGAGGATCCTTAAACTATCCTCTTGAAGAATGCTCTTTGGATTGTAAAGTGTTATCCAAGGCTCATGTACAGTCAGAAGGCAGCATAGGAAATGCAGATAAATTTCATAACAGGCCCTAATCAGGGACCGAGGTTCCCTGCTCTGGAAGGCTTGCAGCCTAAAAGGGTCAAAAGCAGTGAATAAGTAAGCAGTGTGACCACGATGGGGACAAGCAGGTTAGTCCTCTGGGGTTCCCCAGACATAGCTCTCACTTCTCTGTATACAAGTTCCAAATGTTGTCTCTGCTGCTGATGCCTTTTTGCAGGCAAAACTCCTGCCCAGTTTCAGTAGGAGTTCTCTGTGTAAAGGAGAACAAGGTCCAGCCTCAAGTCATTAGCTTCTGCAGCTTTTTGTGGGAAACCAGCATCTGTGAAGCGAACAAACATGCAATTGCCTCCTTCTAGAGTGGTTCAGCCTGGGCGGGCTGTGCACCTTGTGCTGTGAGACTCGGGCGCACACTGCAGCCAAAAGCAGGTGTGACACACTTTTTGCATGTGACATGCCACAGCCCCTTTTATGCTTTGGTTAAACAGCTCCCAAGGTGGCTTTTTCAAAGTTGCCTACATCAGCTGGCAACCTGCAGCCTCCTGTTGATGCTCAGTGGGACTTGGGCACCTGCAAATACTTTCCCCTACTATTTTAGAGGCATACTAATGGTTGGTGCAATGCCATCGGTTTTGCTTAGAAGTCAGGTTTGGTTTGTCCGTCCCAATAGAAATCGTTAGCTCCAAAATATCCATCATTTTGAGGGAGAGAAATATGTGTCCATTTGTTGTTTCCCTGTGACCTTTCAAAGCTTCAAAGCACCGATCGAGAGAAGTTAGAGCAGCAGAACCCTAGGTAACTGTAAATACATAAGGGAAAGCCCATCCATCACTGCATGTCAGTTTTTAAAAAATGGAAGTAACTTCAGGCAAGTAGTGTCCCGATTTCATTAATTACATTTCATTGTTAGTACCTACACTGAGCTCTTTGTATTAACAGCCGCGTGTTTAGAAAAGAAAAAAAACAAAATCCGCATCCCGTATCTCGCACATCTCAGCAGGCTGCTGCACGTCACTCCTTCCACCTGAAGCCTGCTCCTCGCTCAGCCTGTGCCAGAGGCGTAGCAGACGCCGCGCGGGCTGCAGCCCCCTGCCCTCCCCTCGGAGCCAGCTGTCCCTGTGCCCTGGGGGAGCAGGGTGCAGCCAGGTCCCCAGCACACGCCTGCCCCAAACTGCTTACTCAGGCTCTGCCGGAGAGACAGTGCAGGACGGTCCACCCTACTGAATTTTGACCTTGCTATTATTTTCCCAGAAATACATTACACTTTTTTTTTTTTCCCCCTCTTGGGACAATTTACAAAGTAAATTTACAATTTGCGTTGCGCTCTTACTGAAGATGGTGAGAGCTTGGCGAATACAGATGAATACAGAATTTGACCCAAAGTAGTGTATTCACTATAGCGGCGTATTTCAATTTTACCCTGGGGAATTCGGGTAACATTTACAGTAGGTATTTTTAATAAACTTTTCCCATCTGAAACCTTGGCTCCGAGCTGTGAGCACATAACAAAGCACAATGCCTTGCCTTGCCAGCCCTGCAGCGCGGGACTGGAGGCACGTGTGAAAGTCATCTGAAGGCGAGAGATTTGACTGCCATTCTTGGCAGGGAGCGGTGGGTCCCATGACTGATCCACAGCATGGTGCTGGGGCTGAACACCCACAGCTAATGGATCGCTTAGCAAAAAGGAAAAGCAAAACTGGAGGCTTCCTTCCATGCCAGCATCTCAGTGAGTATTGACAGGGCTCTGCTACTGGAAAGCGCCAGTGCCCTGCAGACAGCAGCATTTCCAGGACTTACCAAAAGAGCGGAGACCCGGGCAAAAAACCTCGGGGCATGTGGGAAAACAGCACAGAAACAAAATCAAAACATTCCTGGTGGAAAATGCTCATTGTGTCTCCCCTATCACTCTGCAAATCAATGGATGAAACGCAAAAGCTTTGTAATTAGAAGCCAAAAGGCTTGACCCAAAACCCACTGACACTGATGGGCATGCTTTCATTGATTCAGTGGATTAATTCCACTTTAATTCAGCCATCTAAGAGTGGGGTGTTCCTTTTGGCAACAAAATGCTTAGCCAGTGGGGAAAGAACAAGACTTCTGTGGTATGATTCATCCCATATATGTCTTTCATTGGCTCAAAGAGCAGGACACTACTCTTAACTTTGCTGTTAATTAAAAGAATTTAAGCCTTCTCCGCCAGTGTTTCCATAGCTGCATTTCTCTCTTCCGTGCACAGCAACTTTTTAAGCTACAGCTGAGACTCGTGAAGACGCAGCTACACTACTGTGAGTTCCCACAGCATAATGACACAGACCCCCAGTCAATTCCAGCTGTGTCATTCTCACTGCTTCATTTTTTTTAACCTCAGTAATCCTCCAGCAGCACATCCTTCTCCTGGCAGCGGGACTACCTCACTTATCCTGCAAGGTGCCTTCAGCTGCCCTTGGGCAGATGTGAGCAGTACACAGACTGTTTAACTGGGATATCCAGTTAAAGCACTTTAAATAAAAACTTGGACCATCTAGAGAAAACAGAACTGTAAGGAAAGAAAACCCCATGGAAAGGTGCTCTTTGAACTTCAACTAAAATAGCCAAAATGTTTTCAACATCTAGAAAGTTCAGACTACCAGCAGGTATCTCAGCCTTTTCCCCTATTGCAAAAAGCTGGCCTTCTTGCCGGATAATCTGCAGCACATGCCACAGAAAAGATGCCTTCAAACAGAAATGTAGAATTCTTTCCTTTGCAGTGAAATGATCAATGCCAAAGCTCGAAACAAAGCATTTTCCTTGCAGTGTGGTAAGATATCATGTAGGACAATTTGGTTTTCTATTCAATGAGGATAACTACTCTAGTTGTTAGTCTAGTCCTCTACTCTATGTGTGAAGGCAAAGCACTATTCCTGCTCCTCTAGGGCATGGGACAGTCTTTTCCTAAATACTGTTGTTTCTGTCCATTTTCAGAATTACAGCTTGCTACATGTGTGAGAATAGGATGGCTCAGCTCTCCAGCTTTTATTATAAGCCTGATATCGGTGCTATCAGACCTATTTGGTGGCGCTTTCAAGAGCTTAACTCTGAAGCCCTTAATCAGACAAAAACCCCTACTCAAGATGTATGAGCTTTCTAAGATTAATGGGAGAGATATGGAAACAGTTGGAGAACCTGCAACTCACATTAGGATATTCAGCACCTTTCTAATTGTGACCTTAAGTAATTTTATTTTATTCACCGATCACAACACGTTGTTGCAAAAGGCTGATAGCCAAGCGGTCCATCTTCTGCAACAGCTCTGTAGCTTCTCAAAGCTGAGAGATCATCACCTGCTGTGGGCAGCTACACCTCCTGAGCTGTTCACAGCCTAAATTCTGCTGCTCTGGCAGGAAAACACGCAGTGGCTGACCTATACTTCCCAACCACCCTTTGCTTCTCCCACCTATGCAAAGCACATCGTTTGCACAGAACATGAGAGAAAGGATGACACCCTCACATGGGGGAGAACCTTGGGGCTACTTCTCCTTGCTGTGCAAATCTTAAAACTCCCTGGACATGAGCGCAGCATGTTTGCCCCTTTCCCCTTGATTAACCAAAGAAGGGAATAAGACTTTGAGACCTTCTTGCCCCAGAGGAGGCACAGAGAAGAGTCAGAGAAAGGCTCCTCCTGAAGTCTGCTGATGCAGGAGGGCGTGCTGCCTTGCCTGTAAGCACTGTCTTACAGCAAGGTGCAAATGAAATTCCACGTTTCTTTTTTAATTGAGAAAAATAAGGTTAATGACAGCTCACGATCACGAAAAGGTTAACCAAGTAACTTTTAAAATCCTTTAAACTTATTCTTTAAAGAAAAGGGTTACATAAACCGCTGAAAGTCAGGAAATTCGAGCTGAAACGTGTCAGTCTGTGGTTAAAAAATGGAAAGTGACAGGAGCTATGGGTTTAAGAACATTCTCTTTAGCTTGCAGTTCTTTTACCCTGTGTTGTTTCCTTTGTTAGTGGGGGAAGAAGATATCAAAGCAGCGCTATTTTCTTAAAAGGTTCCATTTCATGGTGTCTTTTGATAGCCTGCAGGGTTAGGTGGATGGCCTATGATTTAGCCCACTTTTCTAACTGTTAAAATGTCTATGTTAGGATAGTTTGTATTATGTACTTGTGTCAGTGGCTACGGAACATAATGTGAAATAAAACCTAACTTTTAGATGGGAACAGCCAGGAACATCGTTTTTATGTAACCTCTTATTTGGTGCAATTCAAGCAAAACTCAGCACAGATCTTCAGTCTGCCTCAATAAGGGCTTCAGACGTTATCTCAAAATTTTAACCCTTGAAGAAGTTTCCAGTGAATCCAAGATCTCCCTGCAGTGAGACTGAGTATTGTTTGAGGGACAAAAATGTAGGATACTGGTTGTAGCTAACTCCACCAATATAAAGCAAAAGTATTTGGGCCTCATGCAATGCACTGAAAGACCAATTCCACCCTAAGGCAACACACTGGGACAGCAAGACATCTCCTGATCCTGCCAGTAAGAGAACATCCCATGCACAACCACAAGATTAGCCATGCAGGACAAAAGTGCTGGCTGAATCTTCATACTTTACCAGCAAATCCCTACATACAGTCGCTATTACATCCAGCATTTTATGGAGAAGGGAACAAACGAGACTGAAGCCCAAGTTTCTCTACAGTTTTTCTCCTCTTGCACTAGTGCAACACTGATAGCACCCTATTCCCAGTGTGGTTATATCCAGCTACCTGTCCTTGCATGGCAAACGCTGTGACATCCTGTTCCTCCCAAGCTGATGGTGAATCATGATACATTCATCAGCAACTATTTACCAAGTTGTGCATGACCAGCTGTGCATCCCAATGCAGTCAAAAACATCCTTCAGAATTTGCTATGAATGTTTGCAACTAACCAAACTCTTTGGTGAGTTTGTGGCCAGACAAGTGTCTTTTTCTTTAAGTACATTCAGTGCAAGTTACTAAAGCAAAGAAAAATACTGTAGACTTATAAACGTACTACTTCCCTCTTACATAAGTTTAAATTTAAGACAAAATGGAATTTTAGGAACAAAGTGTAAAAAACACTACACAAAGCAGTGTAAACATACACAGACACAATTATATTTCACTCTGAAGAGTTCTCCAGTGTTACATTTCTACCTGTGTGGAATCAATGGATTTAGTCCAATATTTGTTTGTGTCCGTGTGTGTGAATGCCTATGTGTATGTGGGCAACACAACAAATTATGAACTAGAAAGCGTAGAACAATAGCGTGCTAATATCTGATCACGTGCAAAATGCTACAAGTCAAAAATCAAGTACAAATGCCAGCATTTTCGACTGCTTTTCACCCTTTAGACAGGCCGTGTCCTCACTACAGGTAGATGGAGAAAAGCATTAGGGGCAGCAGTATATCCCTTCTGGCATGCATCAGACCCAGACTGTGGCTCCTTTCAGCACTGTACAGCACCAAATACCCCTCTGATGTGAGACAAAGCAAGCCTTACTTCACAGGAAGCAGATGCTCCCTCCTAGCCATGGCACTAAGTCCAGCACAGGCAACACAGTGAAGGACACATGAAACAGCACTGTTAAAAAATGCCTGTGTTTCATTCCAAAAAAACAGTCCATGCCACAGGCACAGTCACCTCTAGCCTCATTTTTCTTTACATACATTTCAGCTGAAATGCTCAATCTTTCTTCACTGGCAAGGAGGATTACTTTACCTTCATATTGGTACACCAAGAAGCTGAAACTAAGTATTCATTTTGGGGCTTTTTACTACGGCTTTGTCATTTGGTTCAACACTTTTTAAGCACTGAGATGAGCTGGGAAGTTCTTCTTAACTCAGTTCCTACTCAAGGAAAAGTCCTCTTTATCCAAACAATAAGAATATCTGACTTTTAAGATGCAAAACTAAAGGCTTTTCCTGACCAAGGAGTAAAGAATGGGATCCAGAACAGCCCACAACCTGACTTGTGTAAACTTCCTGACCAAAATCAGCATGAGTTAGGATAGAAGGTTAAACAAGTTCTTTCATTTATAGCAGCCTGTTAAGAAATTATTTTTAGATAGCAGGAAACATAACACTGTTATGCTGAAGATCAAAAGATCCTACTTTACATGCAACTCAGATGCCACATTTTTATTACAGGCAGAGCACAGGCAACCACCCTGTAACAAGACAACCCATGCCACTACCAAAATGTTGGCTACCTCAACATTTTGCCCTAACCTTACAAAGGAGCCCAGGGTACGGCTCCTCAGGTGTGCCCTCAAATGCGTCCTCGAAGTGGGAGCCCTGGGCTGCTCCACCATGAGATGGTTCCGGTTCAGTACCCAGATGACTGCCTCTGAGCCTGGGTAGCAAGGAGAGCATATACTATTGATGTTTGAAAAGTAAAAATAGGGCTGTGTGTGTGATATTTTAGTAGCTTATTTTATAATGCCAGGCTAGCCATGCTTAATCCAAACCATGTTTTGTTCGTTCTTTTTTATTGAAAATAACCCCTTATGTAAATTCTGGAGAGAAAGAGGAAAAGAAAGTATTAGCCATGTGGACTGTCTGAAAATCAGGAACCACGAGTGAAGTTATAGTTTCCTTTCCAACATGACTCACTCTGGAGAATAACTTTCTCCCAGCCCAACCATGTGGAGAAGGGATAAAAAAATCACTTATTCACCTACCTCAGAAACAAAGGTTGTGGAGGAAAGATAATCACTATCTACACTGCGTTTTGTTCTCTGAAAGATGTGTGAGGGCCCAATCGAAAGCCCACAAAAATTGACAAAAAGGCTGTTAAGGACTTTGGTGGGCTTTGGATCAGGCCCAACGGAATTGCAATGTACATGTTTGAAAGTATAGTAAGTTTATACATTTGTTGTTACACCTGGAACAACCATAGCTACCCAAAATCCAGGCTGACATTAAAACAGTCACACATTTAACTCAGCTGAGAGGCCCTAGGATGTACAAGGAGCGCTAAGGAAGCCCTTGCAGATGATCACTCACATCTCTACCTCTGGTGGGCCAGCGGAGCTGGAACCTGGGGACAGGCCCCAGCCCCACATCATGGCAGCACAGTGTTGGGCTGCAACTGGCCAGGAGTGCTGGCTGCACCTGTGCTGGCACAGCTGGGCTGCCTAGGTCCATCCTCCCAACCCAGGCCAGCTGACAAGCTCTGACCAATGCTATACTATCAACATACATATATGTAAAGTGCATGTTTTGTTACCTGCAGAGGGCTAGCTAGCTGCCGGTTCCTAGGTACAGGAAATGTTTTGTGAAAACTGCCCTCCTCTTCTGACGCTGGCATCTTTAAAATTGAGCTGGTAAGAAGATTCTGAACAAAGAAAGAAAAAAAAATGTTTTCAGGTCCTTAAGAAACCAACCTAAATTTGAATGTATTAAAAGCAAACACAGTCTGACTGTGAAGCAAGCAATGCTGGGCACTGCCACAAACACAGCGCTCAGCCTTAAACTCCCAAGTGCAGAAGAAACAGCACTTGGAATGGAACAACCTTGGTGAGGTACAGACCCATGCATAAGCCAGGCCTCCTCTGCACAAAACAAAGCAGAGCCCCTCTTTCTTTTGACAGTTTTAACTCTGTGGCCCAGTCATTTCTATACACAGGTGCAGTTGTTCTCCAAGCGCACGCTCTTTGCAAAGACTAAGGGCTGTGACTGCAACTTCAGCTGCCTTCTATAGGCATCACAGCAACCTAATTAAGAGCAGGATTTTGATTATTATGTGTTTAATACAGGAAAACAATACAGAAGTAATGAATAACGCCTACCTGTGAGGAAGGTCAAACATAAAAAAAAAATCTCTCTTGCTTTTAAAAACTTAACAGATGTAAAACAAAACAATCATTTGGCGGTGTGAAAACTTGCACTTACTGGCACATCTTCCACGGTAGCTGCATGTGTAAAGAGCTGAGTGTTCAGGTTTTCCCCTTCCCAGTGATTTGAGCAAAAAAAATTTCCAGTTTTATCTGTAGGAGACTCCACCTGAAAGCAGGAAAGGCACCATGATAAAACCCAACATCTAACTGACCAGAGGGAGATCAATCTGTCAGTTGTTTAACAAATTGAACAAATATTCTTCACAGCTGTGCATAACGCACATTTACAGTACTTTCTTTTACCACAACCTCGCTCTTTGTTGAAAATGATGTTCAATGCTCTCAAAAAAATCCCCTAATATAACTTTGAATACTTACACTCAGTGTTCTGTCAGTATTCAAGAGTTTAATCCTCTAAAAAGGACTGAGGATATATGTATTTTTAGAATTTTAGTGACAAAGTAATATAATGCAACATCCCCAAATGTTCAGGTTTCTAAGTCACTCCATGTAGCTCGGTCCCTGTGGGGTTCTTCTATAGTCTTCACCAGTATTAGAAAGATTCAATCCAAATTCCTATCTAATTTTTTTTCTTTTTAAGTTTCAAATGAAAACTGCATTAGAACAGACCAAGCAAACCCCTGCTGAAAATAGCAGAAAGACTTCTATGGAAATCAATGGGAGATGAATTAGACATGCCTAGTACACTATATAGAACTGACAGTAAGATCTTGGGGCTCACATGAAAGAAAAACAGACACAGCTCTTTAATAGAAAAGGTATTGGTCTAAGTTTCTCAGCAAAGAGGGCTGAATTAAATTGCCTCAGGTAAGTTTGCGATTTACCTCTTGTTTGATTTTCTTCAGCAAAGGGGGTCCACTTTCATGTAGCCCTGCCACTATTGCAGATTCCTCCGACTCCTGCTTGATAACGTCCTGCAGATCTTCTACAAGATGAGTCGGAGTTTGAGGCTGAAAGGAAGAAACGTTACACGCGAGTCCCAGAACATCCCTCTACACTAACATCAAAGCAACTTTTATCATTGTTTCCTTCTTACCAGCATCTTCAAAGGACCATATTTGATTTCCTGAGCTGCAAGTGCGTTTTTGAATGGAGTGGGTGTTCTTGGAGAGCTCTCTAATATCGACCTCTTGATTGCAGGAGTTCTGAAACTTTAGAAAGAGGAGAAAAACTTTAAAGGAACATGGATGGAAATATTAACTCCTTACAAAAACACACGCGTAAAAGCAATCATTGTGGTGTGATTTTGACAAATATTTTCCTTCAACCGTACAATCCATTCTGCTCTTCTGGAAGAACCTCTATTTAACTTGAATAATGCGGAATGGCTTTGTTTAAAAAAAAATGGTGAGTCTATGTGCATGGTAATAACCTTCCTCTGCAGTTACAAAGTGGAAGTTTTATTCCAAACTAAGAAAAATCTGAATGCATTAGCACCTAACTCTGCAGGAAGCACACAGTTACCCAGAACTTTGGTTGTGTGAAAACCTGAAAAAAATGGACTCTCATGAACCTGACAAGACAGTGTGACAAAAAACTTACACATGATTTTCCTTCTGAGTTTTGAAAGTCTGTTCCCTGTGGAATGGAGCGGTAACAGCCATCTTATGGCCACACACTGGTGTGGAGGTTAGTGCAGGGTTGTCCAGGTTCAGATTTTCGTGATTGGACGACGTGTTTAAGAACTGTAGGCAGGAAAAGAAAAAATCAGCAGGCCCATCTAGATTGTGATGCCGACTTCTTAAGTTGACTTTACTGAACATAAGAAAAATAAATCATTTCCTTCTCATTGCCATAAGTGACTCTCTTGTCCCTAACATATGGGTAGGTGCATGTGGAGTACCTGACTACATGGAAAAACAATATTCTGCAAACTGTCTGGTTGGAGCATTCAGGAAGCAAGGAGTAATGTTTCTGGAGTGGGAAATCATAAACAAGATGACACTCCATTCCAAACAGAAACCATCTCTATCACTTAAACATCTGATCTGAATTTTCTGAAAATAGATTGTAATTAATATTAAGAGCCTGAGGTAAGAATCAAGTGAAAATGACTAGGGGATGTTTCAAGAAGAAACCCACTGGAAATGGGGTGTCCACAATTCCACAAATTGTTATTAGGGGAACCTAGATACTTCTGAAGCAGTAAATAAGGCAGATAAGACAGGAAAATAAATTTCCTATCATCTCTCTCAAAACAAAGTGCTCCATATTCACAGCATAAAATGAAAATCGCTGGCTATTATGGGTTTGTGGAGTGCTTTCAGCTGACTGAAAAGGAGGCGGTGGTAACAGTTCGCAGAAAATTGCTTTTCCATGAGTTCTACTTGGCAGCCAAATATACGGCTTCTGTTTCTAGTATCTATAAATCTGAGAGTGTTGTGGTATCCTTCATTCGGACAACGATTCACCAGGATACCTGCTGGACTTCACTTGTACCAAATTAGAAAAATTTGGTATGTATGAAAACACGGACTTTACTGGACAAGTGATATATGATTAAAATACCTAACGCATAACTGGAGATATGGTGGGAGATCATTATCTGCAATTTATAGATACCCCTCATGAAATAGTATTTCTCTGACTTTTAAGACTAATGCCAAATCAAGGAAGAAACAACAGAAACAGACAAACCAAAACAAAACACTTTTAAATAGTGCTACAGCTGTGAAACAAAGCAACAATGGTCAGGAATTTCAAAGTGCACATCGGGCAATTGTAAGAGGCTGATTTTCTCCTCGTTCCTATTCCACTCCGCCCCACAATTAGAATTTTCTGGTTGTTGCCAGTTTGTCTCACAACCCGAATGCTATTTAAATGCAGTTTGGGGTTTTCTAGGTCAATGAATCATACTGTAAGTGGACAGTGATGGAAAGTATTACAAATGATCAGAAATGTTAAACAACTCTAGTAGCTGAAGGAGTTAACAGCGTGAGCAGAGCAAGCAATCGCAATCCCCTACAAAAACAATCCAAATCGAAAAGAAAAACCCAAGCTCCACAGATGAATTTGAAAGAAGAAAATCAACAGTTAGCTTGCAGATGATCTACACTTAGTGGTCAGGACTAGGAGTAGTGAGAAGATTCAAACATGGAGTGAAATCAACAAGTGCAACGGTAATTAGTCATTTGTTCCAAAGGATTAGTTTCTAAATTGTTAACACTGCAGCGACTTTTGAGAATTAGTAACATCTGTGCAGAAGTCTTGATCTACCTGAGAGGGAGAGAAGGGCAGGCTTTTGACAGGGGAGCACTTAGAAGTTGAGCTGCTGCTGTCAGCCAGTCCCAAGGTGCTACTGGGGCCACTGGCTAAGGGGCTGGCATGCCCTCTCCTTTTGCGAAGAAGGACCCATGGAGCCGCGCTGCTCTGCGAGGCAGACAAGGACTTGGGTGAGCCAGGAGGGCCCTGACTCAACATGGTTTTGCTCAGGTTTGAGATGGGGCGTCCCAGAGATCTACAAGCACTGGCCCCTCTGTGCTGCAGCTGCACGGCTCTGCCTGAGGGAGCTTTGCTAGCTGGAATGTCTGCGTCTTCAAAGAATTCAAATCTGCTGAGATCACCCCACGATGAAGGATCCTGAAACAACGTGGGAGGCACAGAGCCATAAGACAGTATATAGTGCCACCTCATGAAAATGCAGCGCTAGGATACAAAGCCTTTCCGAATTCAATTCTGCTTGACCATGTTTATTGGAGTACTCTGATCTCTTATTTGTGTTTTTGGTCTATATGTCAAGCATGTCAAGCTAGCACCCTAGCAGCATTGGTGGCAACAGAGCTCCTAAAGAAACAGTGAGTCAAATGATGTCCTTATTACTGGCTTGTCCAGCATTTTTTGTGCAGTACAAAGACAGACAACCATTAGAAAAAAAAAATGTGTCTTGGACTCTCAACCAAGATTGGTCTCCTCTGAGCCAGCACGACTGCTCTGGACATGCAGAAGGGGATGTGGCACTGCGTGAAGCCGAACCCTCGGCTACTGAAGCAGAGTGCCACCAGCAGTATTTCACTGCACCACTCCTGTTACACACGATACCCTGGAGATCACAATGGAAAAAGGCCACATCAGTGTCACTCAGCTACCTGGGAGTTAAAATCGGTGTTTCCAGTTCTTCACATTTGCCAGGGCAAACCCCTTTTGCTCTAGGAAGCAGTAATTTATGCTACAACAAAAAAATTTAGAAAATGATGCAGACACATGATCAGCCACATGTAAACCTACAGCATGTGTCACTTCCAATCTAAAAAAGTATTGTTTCATTATTTAAAATCTTCCATGGTGTCTCTGCTTTTAGTTCAGGGAGATGCAACATAGTAAGAGGTTGTTTCAAACTCCTAATGTGTCATTTGCTAAGAATCACACTCCCATACCAAGATGTAGCAGGAAAGGGAGACACGCGCAAAGAGCAAACACTTCCACACTCAGGGGCTTCACTTACAAGCAGCCAGGTGTTGTTATTTCAGAAACTAAGGTTTGGATCTTGTAGCAATTAGAAGTTACTCAGAAAAAAAAACAACAATACTTTTAGGATGGTCCCAGTTCCTCTCCCCTTACTCCTTGACCACACACAAATGCACCTGAGGCAACAGTTCTACTTACGGAGTCTATTAACTGGAGTGTTTCTGCAAATTCTAAGAGATTCTTAACATTATCCAGGATGTTGCTCTGGTGAACAATCATGCACCGTGCAGGGGATGCACTTTCCTCAGGTAAGCAACCATGATCCACTGGCGGAGATGGAGTACAGTGGTGATGTTCCCCCAAACAGGAAACAGGTGCATTGTCACCACTGGTCCTGGTATTGTCAGCAACTGTGGTGCTGTGCCAGCCGGGGTAGTTTGCTGTGTGGTTCTGTGTCTAAAGGAAGAAGCAAAAAAAAAGGAAAGGGGGGGGGAAGGCAGAAGGAACTTAGCAATGAAATTGCACAAGGCGTCAGATGCCACTGGAGGAAAGATAAAAGTAGTTGCATCATCATCTAAAAAACTTATGCCTATGAAACAATTGTCAAGATGTTTCCTTTCATCAGTGCAAGATCTTGTTTTAAGTAATATCAGCATTGTGTTTGTTATCCCAAAGTTGCCTCATAATTCACTTCCAGGATTATGAATGTGTATCATGACTAATAGATTATCAATTTGTACTGCATTACTCCGAAAGTTCAACAAGTGTCTGCAAGTCATTTTCTGTGAGAAGCAAGAAACGGCAGGGTTTCCCTAGTGAGCGCTCAGCACTGTAGAAGGCTAAAGCGTTTAGAGTTAGAGTTGCTTTTGTTTGCTTATCTCCTTCTCTTCTTCTATCCCTGTCTAACGCTACAGCTTACACCAATGCAATGAAGAGGCTGTCAAATCAACGTGGTTAGGAAAGCAGAAGAACAAATTAACAGAAGTTTCTTTCCAGTGTGATCATGCAACAGAAGAAATTGCAAAACATTAACTAAAGTTAAAAAGTGGCCAAACTAACGTATCGTGCATGCAGTTGTTTTTACTATTAATTTAAATATTACCCAAAAAAAAAAAAAAAAAAGAATCTGCTGGCTATCACCTATCTTCCAAAACGATTTGCGGACTCTGGGCTTTGGTGATGGTGTTAAGTAACTAAGTGAGGGTTTTCACGTATTAACATCCAATAGCATATACAACAAAGCGTAAGAATTCAGTAATAGCCAGCATTTGTCCCACACATGCAGTTATGAAGGAGCTACCATTATTTGGAGAAGTAAAACTGTCAAACATGCACCAAGTCTGAAGCTTACAAAGTGTATAAAACATAGCTGAAGAAAAGAATACAACAGAGAAGAAAAATCTAATGTATAGGCACTACATTTTCATCACATGAACCATTGCACACTTTCAAAAACGCAGATCCCATTGATTTAAGATCTGTGGGATTTTTCATTTTAGTACAATCATCATGTTTCCAACATTACGTAACGTTACAGAGCCCAGCCCTGCTCCCACTTTGCAAAGTAAAATACCTGCAAATTGAATTTTTTATCAGAGAATTTACAAAGCAGATACGGAGTATGCATGTGCTATGTTTCATCCTTTTAAAACGGAAATATAGAGCCTTGATTAGTATCAAAGGCAAAGGGGGAGTAAAAAGTTAAAAAGACAAGCACTGGGGTAATGCTGCTATCCCTCCATCCAAGCACACAGTGACAATCTTACTGGTAATGCCTGCTGCCCTTTCAGTTCATTCTCAGTCGACATTAGTAGCAACTCTAATTCCTTTATTCGTTTTTCTTTCTCAGGGTCTTCATCATTATAGTGTCTCTGAAATTAAGAGTTAAGGGAAAAGAAAAGATAAAGGTCTGATAGGATGTAGCAACTAAAATGCTTATGGCTTGCCGTTCTGTGGTTATAACAGCCAAATTAGACTCAAAGATGAAACAAACGTCAATCGTGTTTTCCACTATCAAAGTCCCTGCTGAATT
Source organism: Numida meleagris (assembly GCF_002078875.1). Lineage (NCBI taxonomy): Eukaryota > Metazoa > Chordata > Aves > Galliformes > Numididae > Numida > Numida meleagris. The sequence goes on from NC_034411.1 coordinate 55,288,685, forward strand.
TCAGTTCAGACATTTGAAATGGAGAAAGCAAAATCTATCACGCCAGAAGACAACTACTGTGTGTTAAATTCACTTCAGAAAAAGCAATTATTAGCCAGGTCAGAACTCCCCCACCTTCCCCATTTTCACACATATTACACTAAAACAGTTCCTTAAGGTAAGATGTCTGCATTTTGACTTAGCAAAAGTTTAACAAATTGACTCTCGAAATGATGTTCAAATTATCTACCTGAATAGCTGCAGCAGCTGGCTGAGGAACATTGACAATATTTACATGCAGTGCTACTGGATATGGGATCTGACCAGGGACCTAGGCCAAAAAGCAAAAGAGACTAACAGTTATTATTTCTAGCATATTATCTGCCTATGTCGTGAATCGGCTTTAAAAACACATTTGCTTTTACATGCTCAATGTTATCAAGAAGAACCCCAAAACATTTACAAGCAAAATGAGCAGCTTTTGGAATATGACAGTGAGTACTACAGAGGGAGAAAGAAAATTTATAAATGAAGCATGTATCCCTCCCAATGAGAAAAATGAGTAATTTGCAGATGCATTTGTGAGATATTTCTAAATTGAAGTGAAAAAGCGAAAGATGCAATTTTTTTATAAACTAAAACTACATTGTAAGCATTTAAAGCAGAGGCCTGTTTCATTATTAATTGTTAATAGGCATGGAATCAGATTAAAACACTACTGTTTACTCGGTTCTGACAGGCAGCCTGTACATAGAGTACGGCCAAAATGAACACGGAAGATTTTGAGACAGAACACAGAATTAATCAGATTCAACTCATTTTCAACACATCTGTATTCACCACTATAAGGAACAGCACTCAAAACATTTCCAGTGGTCACAAGATGCTAAAAATGCCGAACCTGACTCTACCTGTATGCCAGCAGTCCCCGTGAAGCACGCATATACCCATTGCTGCTTAAGTCAAAGCTGTCCTCACCTGACACCAAACACATACCAGTCCTCCAAGAATGGGAAAAAACCTTCACTTTGCTGGAAATCCGCTGAATTGCACCCACCCATCCCACAAAGGGAAACAAAACTGAAAAGCGCCTTCAGGAGCTTACGTTTTGTGGCTCAGAGATGTGGTAGTAGGGGTAGTCGCTGCCCAGCGGGGCCTGGCCGGCCCCTGGGAGTGGGCCCGCAGGCGGGTTGTGGGCAAAGGCCATCAGGTGGCTGCTCTTCTGGAAGCCGGTGGCTGCTGAGGGCAGACTGGCTTTGGAGGACTCCTGCAGGTAGCCCTCCTGCTCGACCTTCCGGCGCATGGTGGAATTCCAGTGGTTCTTGATAGCGTTATCAGTCCTGCAACAGAAATGTGTACGTCTGAGGGGTGTTACAAGCGAGGCTAACAGGCAGGAGGATGCTGTTAGCATTTGTTTGAACCTTGAGCTGTTCTCTGACCTTCCCCTGGCCCTGACCTTTACAAATGCTACTCTCGACCTCTCAGGAAAGATGCTCACTGTAAAAGGGAGGGAAAAAGACTAATGAGCTACTGTTGTTTATATACTGTCTGAAGCACCTTCTAAGCCTGAAGTACTTAAAGTGTAAGCAAGGAGTACTTTCAGCTTCACCTCATGCCCATGAGGTGAGGCGACAGTGAGCCCAACACTTCTCTGAAGTTCCCCTCAAGACTACCAGCACCATCTTTGCAAGTCAAACTGTTTTATTGTACCTCACTACTGGAAAGAAAGGCTATGGAACACAGCTCTCAAAAGACCAGCTTCCAAGCAACTTTCCAGCTGGCCACCTAGGCAATGAAAGCATCGTGCTCAGCACACAAACCCGGTAAACGCTGTTGTGGTTGTTCTTAGCTGCAGAAAAACTGATGTTCAAACTGGAAAAAGTAAACTTAGCAAGTCTGTGAGATTTGTAGGAGTAGTCAGCAGCAGTCTCTCTGCTTGAAAAAAATCTCCACCACAAGATATTGTTGAAATTAATATCTGTGATGTGTGGAGGCTACAGAGAAACTTTCCAAGTGGTAACAGCTTTCTTGCCTTCTTCTAGAAGGTGAAAGCAGCTTATGGAATGCCCACTTGAAAGGATATCATGATCTCAGGCACTGAAGATGCTTCAGCCAGAAACAGGAGTAAAAATGGGAACAGAAAACCCTCCTTTGCTTACAGTAGTTGCTCAACACACTTTACGTTGAGTCACTTTTACTAAAGAGTGAGTAAGACTCGGAATGTCTAAAAGTATAGGTAACTTGTGCATGTGCTTTCAATGAGACAAGTATTTCCAGGATTGCAGTCCGAGAAAGTCAGTTTCTCCAATTTTATATGTGGATTTATATGTGGATTATAGGTCAAAATTGCCTGGATGATTCATGAGCAATGACAAATGCAGAAGCAGCCTTCTCCTAAATCATTCTGAGCCAACATACTGGATTTCACTTTGCAGGTACACTCTGAGCTGAATGTAAACTAAGTTCCACTTGCAGAGTCTGATCCTTCACTGTTAAATCAATTTAAATCTTGTCAATTACTGAACATACATTCAGAAACTCACACAGTCTTGCTCTTCTTACTGCTTTTTTGTCTATGGCAAACATTAAAAGCATGTAAAAATGTCATACTGTTCCATGTACTGACCAAACAGCACAGTTCCCCACTGAGACAAAAGCACACTGATGTCATTAGTTTGCCAGGTTTTGATTCCAAAATTTTCTATTTATAATGCAAAGGTTGAAAAAGCCTTCTCAGACCTACAGCTTTTCCCTTTTTTCCTATTTAAGAGCTGAAGGCAGATGTCATTACCGTCCAGGCAGCAACTTTGCAATTTCTGCCCATCTGTTTCCCAGTCTCTTGTGTGCCTGGTAAATAATTCTATCTTCTTCTTCTGTCCAGGAGGTTTTCTTCACTTCTGGATTCAGATGGTTGTGCCACCTCTCCCTGCACTGTTTTCCAATCCTTCCCTTCAAATGCTTAGCAATGACTGACCAGCGCTTTGGACCGTACTTCTGCACGAGTTCTATTACCTTCAAAGAAGGACATAAAAACTGCCTGTATTTAATGATGCATAATGAATCAACGAAAGTTTTACTGCAGTGGAGAAGTATTTTCAATGACATTTTTTCAAAATTGCTACAGAAAAACTAACACAAAATTAAGGCTCCCTCTTTCCCATTTATACTTTTACCCAAAAGAAAAAAAATCTCATAATAGTTAAGGTATTTCTAGATTGCATTTCTACATTACAGTGCTGTAAAGCAAAATTAAATAGTTTGCATAGAAAACTTAGAAATACTAATCATTGATAATGCAGGATCAGTCCTGCCTCAGGCCACGTTACAGTTAAAACCACTCAACTCTCTGGAAGTTTTGCCCCAAAACATGAAATCTGTTATTAAGGTATTAATTAGATGGAAAGGAAAACTGATTACCCTTTGATCCTCCTCTTTAGTCCATGGACCTTTGATGAGTTCTGGGTTTAATACTTTCTGCCACCGGTGCTGGCACTGAACATCTGTCCGATTCTAATGAAATATAAAATACACAAGTAGATTATTCTTTGAAAAAGATGAATGTAGAGCGATAACTCTCTTATCTATGCGCCTCCAGCATATTTCACTGCCAACTATGATTATTAAGCAAAATGGGAAGAATATAATAGGTCAGAGAAGAAGGTGCCCGACTATCGTTTGCTCAGTGGAATTATTTCTACAGTTTCTGCAGTTACGACTGTATTGCCCAAACTACACAACCTCAATCTTCATCCTCTGGCACAACTGCTGTTGTGCTTCTGCATGCAGTATTTCTGCTGCAGCTGAAGCACTCACAAAACAATTCTCTTCTAAACCACTTACCTCAAATTCATCACAGCTACTTTTTTACTCTGTGCTAAGACATTTTGTTTCAAAGTTACATTGACCTTTGATCATGCAACACTCCCTACCCCCCATTTTAGTCTGTTTGACATTTCCTACCCCTCTCTGAGAAGTGAAAGGAAAATTAAGGCAAGGACTTCACAGTGTCCTAACCAAACTTCTGAGGTCTCCAGATGTGGAGGTTTTATATCTCCCGCAAAAAAGTAACTATGAAAACCACTCCCCTTTCCCTTACTTGGAAACCTCTGATAAAGAGATGTAACTAGAATTGGAAACAGAAACTAATGTCCACCTACAGGAAGGAAATTGGCAATGACTTTCCAGTCTTCTGTGCCATTCTGCTCCACAAGTTTCTTCAGTTTCTCATCCTGAATCATTAAAAAAAAAAACAAAAAAAAAACAAAAAAAAACCAAAAAAAAACAAAAACAAAAAAACAAAAAAAAACCACAACATAATTAACATCGCAATCTCTTACTATGCAAATGAAAGGCACTCAAAAGGGTTGTCCCCTTCTAACTCTGTATGTATCTATTACTTTTGTTGGGTTGTATCTTGAGAGTAAGAGTAGGTGGTTTGTGGTCTTCTCATATTTTTAACTGCCCAGATCAGGAAGTGTTTCTTCTCTCATGGATTTTGCTAGGCTCTTTACTGTGCTGTAGGAGAATGGCTGATTTTTTCTATGCTCCCATTTTATTCCCATTTTACTGCTCCAAGCACTGTAACTGTTACTCTGGTACTGGATTTACAGGAGCACTTGGACGTTTTTGATGCCAGGCATCGCAACAAACAATGACACTGAGGCACCCAGCTGTCTGGGGACCTCTGGAAATCACAGCCTTAAGCTTTGAATGTCTTGCAAGTAATGGGAGTTCCAGTAATTTGCTCATTGCCGGTCCGCGTACAATGAATGCACAATAAAATTAATGCTCCTGATGGCTGTGAGGAAGTTTTGCATGCTTGCAACAGCAAGAAACTTAGCCCAGAATTTTTAATGATAAGGCCAGAAATATAGACCCCAGAGACAAAAGAAAGCAATATCATGTATTGGGAAAGATCAAGATAGGCGAACTTGCAAGAACTGCCCCAGGAGATAGGAGAGGGGCAATGATCCTTCCCTTCCCCACTGGTACCTCCCAGGGTGCTCCTGGTCCACGTGACAGGGAAGAGGTCACCAGGCCACGCAGCCATCCCAGCCACATCGCCACCACAGCCACTGCCATAACAGCAGGTTGTGGCTTAAAAAATAAAAAGTGCTTGCAAAAGGTGACCTGCCTCTGTTTATATATCAATATACATTGTCAGAGAGGAGAAAGTCAAAACATAACTCAATAACTGTATTAATGCATTTCACAATGAGCTCAAACCAGTTCAATGGCCACGGGACATCCACCTGGCAAAGGAGTCTGATACCAGAGTTTATCTGGAAAGTCAGCACAAGGGTACTGTGATGAAGGCATATTCTGACCTTCAGAAGCAAAACACATCTGGAATGCTCATTTTTGGTACTGCTGGGTTTCTTCCTTCCAGCTTTTAATTTATTTCCACTCAGGATCACAACGCAGTAATTAAAGTGCAAATTTCAAATGGCACAAAAGGACAGCAGCAGTTTCTGCCACAGTTGTTTGCTGCTGTGGGACACAGAGCACACGTCAGCTTGCACATAGCAACTGCTCTCAAACACAAAGAGGCAGCGGGAAGTGCCCAGCGCTGCCACAGGTGACTCTCAGTCTGCTTCTCCAGCAAGGATTACAGAAGCTGAAATACCTGGAAGGCAGACCGTGGTGGACATTAAAAAATGGTGTTGATAGAGTTTATTTAAAAGAAACCAATGATCCTCAAAGCGAAGTAAAACGCTGCACATAACTAATGGGTCAAATCCATCTTCATTCTCCGCGCTGCCATTGAAGTCAGCTCTAGGAAGAGTGGTTCCACGCTTTCCCTCTGACTTCCCCCATGCAGGAGATGACCAAACCAGCATTTACCTCTTCGCGGGTCCACCTGGTTTTCCCTAGGTGACGTTTCCCAGCCTTAGGAAGCAGGCCGTCGTAATCATGGTCATACATCTCAACATCTTCTTCATCGTCATCGCTGCTGTATATGCTGCAGCAGGAAACACAGCGAGACACAGAGAGGAACGTGAGGACTGGAGCTCCTTAATTACACAGCACACAGAAAACACTACAATCTTTACAAAGGTTACACAGATAAAAGTTTTAAAACTTGCACAACAAGATTTTGTTCTGCATTCTGTTGTTCTACTATTCCGAACTGGTTCTGCTGTTTTTGGTATCCACAGATACAAGCAAAGGGCTGGCAGCCTCCTCGCTGCAGAGCATGTTTGGACCTGCTCACACTGTTAGATCGGTGGTGAATTACACATTTGGCAAACTTTCAGCCAATGGGAGATTCAAATTAAAACACAATGTTTGGGACAATAAAGAGAACTGGAGGCTGTGTCCATTACACAAGTGCACGATCACGATCTTTAACTCATGCCACGCGTTCTGAACAGTGTTAGTGGTTTGGTATGGCCAACAGGACAGGTAGCTGCATGGCTCCCAGACGAGATATATGAATACAAAAGGCTCACCCATCATGACCTTGTTAGAGCCCATGTTTATGGGCCCTGTGTGGGGAGGCAGAAGTTTCTATGATGAAGCGAAGCCAGTGAGAGGTAGCGTTAATGTGGACAAGCACACAGAGTATCCCACAACCAACCAATGAAGGATCGAGCCACTTTGCGCTGCCTATTTTGCTAACTCAAAGCTTTATTACCTCTACTCCATTTCTAAATACCTCATATTGTTTTTGACACACTCTGCCACTCACCTCCTTCATGACTAAGGGATTTCCCCAGAGGCTATCCACAGGTGAAAAGGGCTCTCACCACTCTCACAAACAGCCCTTCTCTCCCAGCAAACCAGGAGAGCTTTGCAGCCAGAGCTGCCTTACTGCCGGGAAACATTTTATTTCCAACTTCTGTGACAGAACAGCACTTCTGACACTTCAGCAGAGATGAAACCCACAGCGCTCGAGCAGAAAAAGCATTATGTTATGAGACGAACAACTGTGCTCTATCTGATGGCACGGCGTTATGGGATGTAACGGGATGACTAAGGCATTCAAATAAAGTCATTTTGTAATAAGGCAATCCACTAATCCACCCTAATTCCCAGGCACTGTTTATCCTGTTTTCCTGTTTTCGAGAGACCACGTTTTAAATTAAGCTGCAGCAAAGACGCAGACACCTCAAACGCGGGCTGCTGAGCACACACCCTTTCAAGCACACGGAGCTAATCGCGCCTTCAGCCTCCAGCCCTGCTTTCTGCCCCGTGCCATGTGCCACGGAAGCCGCGCCACGCGGGACGCTCCCCACCGCCTGCTCCCACGTGTGTGCCCCGGTGCCGCGGCGGCCACGCAGCACCCGGGTCACGCACCGACGGCGCCGTCGGTAGCCGGGGTGGGCAGAGCTCGGTCGCTCAGCTGCCACGGGCGCTGCTCTTTCACTGCCGAAGCGCCACGCACGGACAGCTGGGCGCCTGCCCGCGCGCAAAGGGAGCTCTCCGGCTCCAAGTCGCGTTTTCAAAAGGAGTTTTACAGAGAGAAGAAGCGCATCCCGCCCGCACCGCGCTGCTCCCGGAGCACTCTCGGCAGCGCGGGCGGCCCGGCGGGACCCGGCTGACGGAGAGCCCCGTGCGCTCCCCGCGTCCTCCGGCGGCCGGAGAGCGCCCCGCGCCCTCGGGACACTCGGAGCTTTCCCCACAGCTTTCCCTGGGGCAGGGGCTGAAGGCTGGAGCCGGAGCAGCGCCGGGCTCTCTGTTAGAGCAACAGGCTAATGGGGGAAAAAGAGAGAAAAGAAGGGAAAGGAAAAAAAAAAAAAAAAAAGGGGGTGGAGAGGAAATGACTCGCTGCTGCCGCTACCGCGATTGAAGGAATTCGGGCAGCAGCAGCCCCGCGGGCACAGCCCGCTCCCGCTCCGCGCCGCGCCCCGCGGGGTTGGCGGCAGCCCGCGCCCCGCTCCCGCCGGCAGAGCCGCTCCCGGCGGCGGCCGAGTCCCTGCGGGAGGCGCCCGCGAGGCGCCCGGCCCGGCGGCGGCAGGCGGGGTGATTCATAGCGGCACCCCGCGCTCCGCCCGCCGCCCCGCGCCCGCCGCCACGCCGCGAGCCCCTTCTCCTCGGGAGCGGCCGCACGGCCCCGAGCGCCGCCGGACGGGGCCGGCAGACGGGCGCGGAGCGGCAGGAGCGCGCCTCGCTCCGCTGTCACAGCGCAGCGGGAGGGGAGGGGAGAGGGGAGGATGCAAAGAGAAAGAGAGAAAAGCCTCCACGTGTCCGACCCGCCGTCCGCTGCTAATTAGACAACAACCCCGCGCCGAGCGCCCGCCCGGCAGCGCGGCGGCGAACGCGACCACGCGGCTCTTACTGCCGCCCGCCCCGTTCCGTCCCGTCCCGTCCGGCCCCGACCCCGGCGCGGTGACAGCTCCACCGAGGGCACCCCGCAGCCGCCCTCCGCCGTGTGTGCGAGCAGACCCCGACCTCGCGGCGCGCAGCCGCACCCGCGGGGCAGAGCCGCGCTCCCGCGGGGAACAGGCAGCGGCTGCGAAATAAAGTGGGGAAACGAAAAAAAAAAGAAAAAGGAAAGAATAAGAAAAAGGGAGAGTCCAGCCCCGCGCCCGCCGCCCACCTGCCGTCACGGCCCGCCGGCGCTGAATGAATGAATGGGACGGGACGCGCTGCCCGCCGCCCCGACAGCTCCCGGCGGGCGGCTCCGGTCGGGCGGGCAGCGAGCCCCGGTCCTCGCGGAGCGCGGAGCAGCGCGGGGCGGCCGGTGCGTCCCCTCGGGGCGAGGGTCGCTGCGGGGCCGGGGCGGCTCAGGTGCGACGGGGGCGGCCGCGCTACCGACCCGCTCCGGGAGAGCTCTTCTCCCGCAGCCCCGCGCCCCGTGTGACAGCGCGGACCCCCAGCCCCGTTACCTGTGCCGGGGTCTCCGGGCCATCCTCGCGGCGGCCGCTGGGGGAGGAGGACGGGGGAGCCCGCGCCCGCCGCCGCGCCCTGCTGCCGGGCTGCGCCCAGGCGCTCCGCCGCCGCGCAGCGAAGTGCCGAGGAGCCGCGGGAGGAGGAGGAGGAAACAGGTTGAGATTAAAGAGTAAACTCTGTAAACAGAGATGCCATCAAACAAAGGGCTTTTGGACACTCCCCCTCCCGCCAAATCTGGCGCCCCTGCAGTGCGCAGGCGCCGAGCGGCGGCCCCGTGCCGCGGCGGCGGGGCGCGGGGCGGG